>NW_025765285.1:0-209525 GCF_003918875.1 Haliotis rubra | reverse complement strand
AGAATCCACCTTTGTACAATCGAATTTGTAGTGGAAAAGCATCTTCCGCCCCAAAGCGCATTGCAGACGGAACTTACGATTATATACGACAAAGATATCCAGGCACTCCAGGCAGCGCGGCGCAAATGCGCGCTTGTTATACATCGTTAGAAGCGCACTGGAAAGGCCTTTCAAATGCGCTTATAGATATTAAGAATCCACATTTGCATAATGAATTTATCCGGAAAACATCTTCCGCCCATAGCACATTGGAGACGGAAATGACCATTATATACGGACAACTAAAAGTACCTTTGCGCAGCTGGCGCAAATGTGCATGTTATACATCGTTAGAAGCGCACCAAAAGGCCTTTCAAATGCGTTATAGATATTAAGAATCGAACATTGCATAATGAATTTATGCGGAAAAACATCTTCCGCCGATAGCACATGGGACACGGAAATTACCATTATACGAACAACACTGGTACCTTTGCACAGCGGCGCAAAATGTGCATGTTATACATCGTTAGAAGCGCACTGGAAAGGCCTTTCAAATGCGCTATAGATATTAAGAATCCAGACATTGCATAATGAATTTATGCGAAAACATCTTCCGCCCATAGCACATGGAGACGGAAATGACCATTATACACGAACAACACTAAAGTACCTTTGCGCAGCGGCGTAGATGTGCATGTTATACATCGTTAGAAGCGCACTGGAAAGGCCTTTCAAATGCGTTATAGATATTAAGAATCCACCTTTGCATAATGAATTTATCCGGAAAACATCTTCCGCCCACAGCACGTTGGAGACGGAAATGACCATTATACACGAACAACACTGGTACCTTTGCGCAGCGGCGTAAATGTGCATGTTATACATCGTTAGAAGCGCACTGGAAAGGCCTTTCAAATGCGTTATTGATATTAAGAATCAACTTTGCATAATGAATTTATGCGGAAAACATCTTCCGCCGATAGCACATGGCACACGGAAATTATCATTATACGCGAACAAGTCCTTTGCACAGCGGCGCAAATGTGCATGTTATACATCGTTAGAAGCGCTCTGGAAGGCCTTTCAAATGCGTTATAGATATTGAGAATCCACCTTTGCATAATGAATATATGCGGAAAACATCTGCCGCCCATAGCACATTGGAGACGGAAATTACCATTATATACGGACATCTAAAATACCTTTGTGCAGCGGCGCAAATGTGCATGTTATACATCGTTAGAAGCGCACTGGAAAGGCCTTTCAAATGCGTTATAGATATTAAGAATCAACATTGCATAATGAATTGATGTGGAAAACATCTTCCGCCCATAGCACATGGCCCATGGCGCATTGGAGACG
Organism: Haliotis rubra; assembly: GCF_003918875.1. Lineage (NCBI taxonomy): Eukaryota > Metazoa > Mollusca > Gastropoda > Lepetellida > Haliotidae > Haliotis > Haliotis rubra. Next base: position 208,181 of record NW_025765285.1, on the reverse strand, counting down.
GAAATTACCATCATATACGGACATCTAAAGTACCTTTGCGCAGCGGCGTAAATGTGCAAGTTATACATCGTTAAAGCGCACTGGAAAGGCCTTTCAAATGCGTCATAGATATTAAAATCCAACATTGCATAATGAATATTATAGCTGTCAAGGACCAACATCAGATATAGAAATAATTACCAAACAGAAACAAGCACTGATTTTCGCTGATAGCGTCGGCACACCAGATGGGAAATGTCGCAGATGTACGTGTTATTCGTTTTTAGAAACAAATTTGAAAGGGCCATATGCATTATAGATATTATGGATCGCACAACGGATGAAGGACGAAAAAAGCGACATGTAGGTCGTTAGACACAATTTGCATATAGACATTATAGCTGAAAAAAAGAGACCTTATATATATATATACATTGTCATATAAATGAATGATAAACATTGCGAAATACACGTACGTCTACGTATCAAATAAGTTGCACAATGGTGATTTATGAGCTCGTCGGAACCACCCCAAAGAAACTTTAAGAGCTATTCGTATTAACCAGCACTCACCACGTGGAGGTTGCTCTTTTAAAGAGTGCCATTTTTCATTTTCCTGCACCATTCCCACAACAGCAAGTTCGAACAGCGAACCCTTTACTACTGTTGTATAAACCTAATGCGTCAATACTGACATTAGGTTATGGAATTACAGGTTATATCCTATTACTTCTAGCCTATAGTTGATTATGGTTTGATCATCTTTCCCTGTTTCTGTTACCTTTCCCTTCCCCCTACCTTCCACTATCCACCTAATTTATTACCTTTTGGGCTTGATGAGTTTGCCTTTGCCTTTACTTTTGCCTTTTCCTTTCCCCTACCTTTGGGGTTTGGGGGCTGGGGCTGGGGCGCTGTTTGGAATGGACGCCGAGGCAGGTTCCTCACCGTCGTTTGATGCACTAGCTGCTTGTTTGATGACACCGGCTACAAATGCACACTCACTAGCAGCCTGTAAGGGTGTTTTACATAATATTTATCTACTGTTTTTGGGCCATGTGCAAGATAGTCACTGGCCATCTTACGTTTTGCATCATCATCGGGATGCTGCCTTGCCACTTCAGTCTCCAAAGCTTTTCGAACATCCGTGGCTGTAAATGTCTTACGTTTATTTCCCTCGTTGGGTTTAAAGAAACCTCTTTCGCCCTGGAAGCGGGCCAACTCGAGGGACATGTTACCCACTTCGGTAAAGGGGACTTTTCCGGCTGGACATCTTCAGGCATGTCACCACGTATATACCGGCGGTAATCCCTGAACATGTTGTACTCCTCTTTGCACAAGGTTATGCTGACCAGGAAGCTCGTGGACGTCTTGTGGTCCATGAACGAAATTTGGTACCTGCCGCCAACGGATCGTGCCTTATCAAAGTCAGCCAACTTCATACAGGATGCCACCGAAGGTCTTTGGGCATGACCAAGTTGAATTATCCCACAGGACAGGTACCGCATCACCAGGCGCTGATCGTCATCGGATTGTCGATCTGCCTTGGCCCGATCCAGGATGTCCCTCACCTCCTGTCTGGTTGCAGGATCTGTGTATCCCTTTTGAGCAACGGAAATGGATGGCGGTTGCCTGGTTTCATCTCTGAATTCTGCAACAGATTTATGGGCTTCCTCGCGTTTATATTGTTTACTTACACCTGTATATGAACAATTTGTAGCACTTGTAAACCTACGCAAATTATCGCAAACCCTGGGTGACATTTTAACATATGTTTGACAGTAGGTGAGAAAGGATTTGACTGCTGCCATGTAATTTTTAATGGCACCTGCAGAAACCCGTTTTGCGAAAATACCATGTTGAAATGATGTATTTCATCTACGTGCTCAAATATATCAAAATTGATACAAGCCATATTACTATTTGGGAATACCTGTTTTTGGATAAAATAGAAAAACTTAGAAACGCGGCGACATGTGTCCCCAGCATTACGCCCTGCTTTTTTAAGAATATTGGTTAAATATTGCTTAAACCCTGAAAGTGTGGGTTCACTTTCAGGGGACCTATCATATAAGCCAGAGTTAGTTAGATTAGCCCTGACTGAGTTGTGTTGGTAATTATACCGAGTACCATTTCTGGTCGACCCAGTTAAACCAGTACTGGTACTCGGCATTGGATATTATTTGAAGGAGGGGCTACAGGTGCGTCCTCTCCTTGTATTGTGTGGCCAAAGTGTTTTAGTACCCTGATGTACTCAGGGTTTGGTTTTGTTTATTGTGAATGTGCCACAAAATGCCAATAGAGCCGACATGGACACAAGCTGAGTAGCTGTATAAGACTCGCTTTGGCGGCGATTTTGGGCATGAATGGCGTTTATAGCAGCAGTAGAACTGTTAGGATAACATTTTTTTAAATGCGCAACGCCTTTGTAATATGTTTTGCACTTTTGACAAACCACTGATACATTTGTGGAAGGCATACTGGCAAAGATTCACTGTACTATGTTTCTGGGGAGCTACAGAAAGGGCCTTGATGTCACAGTTTTGTACTTGGATATTTTAAGAACCCTATTTATGCTATGTATCAGTTTGATATATTGAGCAGCGTAGATGACTTATTAAAACAAGCAAAAGGTAATAAAAGTAAAGTTCACTTGCCAATAGGGATCGTCAACGCCGACTGGTATTCGTCCACTAAGACACTCGGTCTGTGATGATGATATTGTGAGCATTCAGTTATATTACCACGTCCCAGACAGATAGCCAATGGAATGGTTTAGATGAAGGTCACTGTCATGTGACCAAGTCGGATGTTTTAAGGAGAGGGAGGAAATTGTGAATTGCCCATCTCCATTCTATACATGACGTCCATTTGGAGGGGCAAGGGCACGCCAAAGGTGTGAATTGCCCATCCCAATGAAAACCAAGCATTCTATGCACATGGCCGAAATCAGTCGGGCGACAAGATTATAAAATCCACAAAGCTGCTTATCAAAGAAGGATATCTTCACGGTGACGAAATTAAATTTGCTGATTAGTGGTACATCTCCGGAAATTACCTGCCACGCCTCAGACTAAACAGTAAACACAGCAGAGTGATGGACAGCTAATGAAGTGATAATTAGATTTACAGGAAGCTAGAGATGTGCATGTATATACAACGAATCCACGAGGACAGGTCAAACAGACGTTATAAAAACAATGATGATACGTAGATGTGATATATAGAGTGTGATATAAAGCTAATTAAGTGACAATAGCGGCGGCTTTTGTGATAAAGTATAGCTGTCATAACGCCGACGGGCCGACGGAGCATGCACGACAGATCATAGATTTGATCCGGTTTCAGCAAAATATAACGGCGCGCAGTGCCCGACTATCAGGTGTGACTCAGATGCACATTATACCTTGGCAGAACCGCATTTTCAAGGGCTTTCTGATACACTAACATTATAAATAATAACACTACAGGTATTGCTGTTATGGTTAGATTCAAACGCTTGTCCTTTTTAGTTATGTCAAGCATGTTCATTCCTGTATTGCTCAACTATCTAATGTCGCACAACAACATATTACATATTCCCAGAATCCCACATGAATGATCTTGCAAATGCACTATAGATGTAAATATTAACACCGCCGGTATAGGCGGTGTACAAATCATCTATATTCCGCCAATCTATTTCACGTCCCTTATATTTTGCAGTTCGCACATTAATACTCATATAAGCTCCACCACTGAATGTGCAACATGTGCGTATTATACATTGTCTAAAACACGCCTCAATAGGCTTTCAAACGCGCTATAGAAATGTATATTCTGAGGTGATGTGTAAGAATAGTAGCCGTTATATCAGGAACTGCGCGAGGTTGGCGAAAATTGCTATATCACAGAAGAATTGAACTTCAGTAAAATTACACAAAACATCACGTCGGGTTTCAATCTGGACTGGTTACCAGGGGCAGCACAATATTCACGTTTGCATATTTGGAAGGCGTTTCCCAAGGTTTCCAAGAACGTATAACATGCATAGATATGACAAAGTAGAAGGCTTGAAAAATGCCATGGCGCAGGCGACTTCCACCGGAGGCTGGGTGGAACAAGTTTCTTCCACCGGGGCCTACGTGGAAGAAAAACGCACAGCTTAAAATCACAGAAACCTTAATTGCTCGGCTATAAAGTTGCGTAAAACAAACGGAAACATTCTCCGTGTAGCCACAGGACACATCTATCCAACGACGCGCGGCATGCGCGTGTAAGGCGATTTATGCAGCCCCCAAGGGAGCCGTGCTGAAATAGGTGATACAATCTGAATGGCACAGTATACCTGTTCTTTCTTCAACTCGTGGCATACGAGTTAGAATTGCTCGTTAAAAGAGGTAGATAACGAGAAACAGGAGACTCTATCAGCCTTCGTGATTATTGGTTGAGACATATCACAGTATCCCAAGTATTGTGTAATTGAACGCTCATGCTGTTGATAACTTGATTGTCTGGTGTAGATTCGTTTATTTACAGAGCGCTAGCATCTAACTCGAATATTGATGAACTCAACATAAAACTTACCTTGTACATTCACTCATATTTCATAACCATAGTGACATGTGTTGAGAGTAGATGTAAAGACTCGCGGCTGATGGTTATTTGAAGTGAGAAGCGACTTAGTAGTCATGGCACGTGCGTGTGCGATCAAGTTAGTCTAATGTTTTATGTTTTCCTCTCGGTAATAAACGACATTACATTGCATTAGATATTAATACAAATATTTATTGTAATTATTGTTTGCTACAAAACGCAATACAAAGCGAACATTATCCCTACAATAATAAACAACAAAGTCTCATTCACCAGTACTAAAAGCTTACTTCTAAAAACAAAACAAAACAAAAACAAAACAAAACAAAACAAAACAAAAAAACAACAAAAAAACAAAAACAAAACAACAATGCTACAGTGTTACAATTATTCTCATTACCTGTGCGCTATGCTAAACCAATTCACTTTCTTAGCTCTTTCACCTGCATAACGAGAAAGTTGTTTGTTACACTTTTTAATCACCCGTGGTAAAGTCCTTTGATGAATACTGCGTCGTTTTAGTAGTAGTAGTAGTAGTAGTAGTAGCCGTGTTTATAGGTGGCCTTGATTCTTCAGTTTCCGTATGCCTCACTTTCTCATCGTCATTTCCTTTCTCCTCTTCGTGAGGTATTACCGACCTCTGAGAAGTCAATTCCTCTTCATATGCTCTCAGCAACCTTTCATATCTCTTGCGAGGTATCAAAACCAGTTCTTGGGCTTGAACTGGATGACCTCGATGTGAATAGGTCGTCGTCATCCTCTGTGTTCGATGTGTCACTGTCGATTGGATAATCGAGTAAGCTGATAATCAGTGGAAGCAAATGTCGAATTTGTAACAACAGTTTCTTAGTGATAGTTCTACTAACTTTCTTGTCGGCGATTCTGCGCAAATGACTCTTTTTCTGCTCGAGTTGTAGTTTTTGTAGATTCGATATAGGTATGATGCCTTTTAAAAGGTTCAGACAAATTTCGCTTAAGATATCAATTTGTCGATTAGTCATAGTTTGAACTATAACCTTCCGTTGATTATCGGATGACGTATCTCTGAGAAATTTCAGGAAAGTTCTTTCGCTGAGTAAATGCGGGGGCAAGCACTGCTTCATTCTGGTGAATATACTGTTAAAGTCTGTCCCGGAAATATGTTCGTTCTCAATTGAAATTGCGAATTTCCTCTAGGAGAAATATCTATCATCAAATATCCAAAAGGCTCTCTGTTTACAGCTTTTTCTTAAGCGTCTAAGAAAAAATTTCACTTACCGGGTAATATTTGTCGTCCTATAGCCCTTATTTGAGATTGGTCTCTTCTATTTCTCAACAACACGATGTAATGCGAATTCAACGAAATAGTTCGAGCGTACTTTCCGTATGACGTCGAAGGAAAGAGTGTTTGACTGAGCAGACAAACCGATATATTTAAATGATGGCTAGACATTGTAAAAAGTTTACACATGTTTGAGTCACGTGATACTTCATCAATGAGGTCGTCTATAATCAACAGTTTGTGTTCACCATTGGTCGTATCCCCCCATTCCACGAGAAGGTTTTCACTCGGTAAACCTTTGTGAAAGTCAATGGGTTGATGCATGCTTTTCTCCATAGCATCGTACAGATTCTGCCACATAGAATAGCAAAACATAACTTTGGTTACTTTTTGGTCAAACATAAGATCTGCATTGTCCATTAGTCGTTTGGTAAATGAGGTTTTACCGGACTGTGTAGCGCCGCAGATGAAAACAGTAGATGGAGCTGTTATTTGAAGAACTGGACGTCTCTCTTCAGCTGCCGTCGTCGTTTTCACTGTCTGATCTCCGTCCGCGCTGTCATTATACACTAACGTCTCCATCCTTTTATCGCATGACCGGGACTGAAACACAAGGCGTAGCGTCTGTGAATATATTCCCATACGTAAGAATCATTCCACTCATAATTTGTTAGCGAAAAGGAATGTACGATATCCTTCATGCTCACGTCTCTCAGTCGCATCATTAGATAATATATGACATAGTAACCACAGGTAAGAGACTCGTGACTCTGCAACCGATGTTCATTCCGACGAATGCATCGGCTTCTCGTTTTGATTTCTTTCACGAATTGCTCTACTTCTAATAATGCATATGCGGGTGAGATGTCGTTCAGGCTGTCAAATATCTCGACGCTATCACAGTTTGTGTATATTGCAAACCAGTGTTGACCGGGTGAGTTCCTGTCGTGTGTATTCACGATAATACATGACGGTCGCCGACCATTCATTTGACCCGCCACAGTACTCGATAATTCATTTTTAGCGTAAATTCCCAATACATGATTACGCAAGAAGCTGTTGCAATTGATAATACAGTGTATTTGATTCGTATTCATTATACTCCACGGGTTTACAATATAATGTTCCTCGATTTGTCTATCTGAAAACCACCTCCAAATTCGGCGTAGACGATGCAGGTTACAGTCTCTGTCAACGCCGTTCGAAACTGAGCTTCTAAACGAATGCTACCCTGTTTTTGTAAGGTTAGATACGAATGTTCATTCGCGCGTCCGAGTAAGGGTTCGATGGGAAAAACGTAGAGAGCATATCCAGCTCCGAATTCATCCCTGTCGAGGAAAATAGTGCTCTGCCCGTTCACAGCCCCGTCTTCTGCGGCCCAAGTACCGTTGTAGCGAAACAAGTTCGCGTATGCGGAAATGATGTTTTGCCCCTGTTGTGTGTTAAAATCAATTTCATAGGTCCAGCTTCTCCTATGCTTTTTCCGTCGCAGAAAAGAGCTATTTCGGACAGATCATAATTTGCAAAATTAAAAGGATTTCTTGATAAATGTCCCGCCGCCGCTTTCGAAGACACAAATGCGACGACGACTTTATTCGGGCGAACTCCTTGAAAGATATTGTCATATGTAAAGGCTACTTGTCCCGCTGGAATGGACATCATTTTCACTTCCGTTCTTCTGTAAGGATATTTTGCTGTCGTTGTAGAGAGCGCTGTGTTGTGACCCAATATGACTCCAGGATTGACTTGAACTTTCATGAATTTCAACGCAATATCTTCGATTTGAATGGCGTAGTCCTGATCGGATTTCTCCGCCATGAGGACGAAGCTGGGGCTGCTACGATACATTTTCACTTGTACATCCACCTGATTTAGTATGTAGCGTTTCATATGAAACAGGTCGTGTAACAGACAGCCGGTCATGTCGAAACTCTTGCTGTTGGAGGTGATCTTAAATCTCTCAAACAAACCTTTGTTACCGGCGTTAGGATCGCTCACGTCCATTTCTTTCTCCGTATCCTTCACGAAAAGCTGTGTGGTCAATTTTGATTTCGCATCAACTTCATTTGTGTTTAATAAGGTTTGAATGAGAGCCTTGTAGGGATAATGATTATTGGTAGAATTAATGAGTCTACCTTGCAACCACACATCGACTTGACTGAACATCGAATGCATGAACAGATTGACCGGAGCACAGCTCTCCGTAGAGTCAAGATGCGTTCCGTCGGCTTTAGTAATTCGACATTTCACGTAGAGCGTAGATCTACGTAGATCTATATATTCCAATCCGTTTTGACCGCTGATATGAAATTCTATCGGTGCGTTACCCGATAAGGGTGAAATTGGACGACAATCTTGAATGTAGGTTCTTTCTACAGCCGTTTGCGTGGGTGGTAAACTGAAAAGATCTAGCTCCGCTGGTTGAGTTTCACTAAAAAATTTAGAATCCGTGGTGAAGGCGGACGACATGGTTTTGTTGTTGTTGAACGCTCTTACTTGAATATATCTCTGGAAGTTGTTTTTCTTTTCTTACTATAAAACTTTGCTGCTGGTTTGCTGCGTTTACTTCTCACCTTCCTCCCGCTGTTGCTGATCCCTTTCTTGCTCCTTCTCCGCTGCGTGCTACGTCTGACACTGACGCCTTTCTGTGTGCGACGTTGTCTTTTAATTCACATTCCGTTTTTTATTGCGACTCGAGAAAGTGTTTCCGGATTGCGTTGTATTTCCGATTGAGCTTGATATACCGCTTGTTCGGTTGGTGCTACCAGTTTTATATGACTACCGCTGTCGGTTGACGATGGTGGTTGCGCATTTTGAGTATCACGTGGTTTTTGTATTACGGATTGAAATGGATGTATATTTCGTATGGTAGATACTTCACCGCCTGTCTTGTCACCCTTGTCTTGCGTATATGAATTGACCTTACCTCGCGCGAGTTCTTCATAATATCTCTGCCACAGAGACGGATTAGGAACGTAAAGCCCGTTGTCATAATCTTCTCCGTCCTTCATGATCAGAGGATAAAAGGATAACGTCTAAGATGTAGCGTCAACGAAGAAGTATCCGTTAAAAATGCAGCCGGATTACCCGAGCTATCTGTTATATAGATATCAAATTGTTGAACTGTATCATTAACCAATCTGAGAGCTATGTCGTATGGTTCCGTTGTTCGCAGTTGCCATATATTCCTAGAGGTTGAGTGCACTCGACGAAGTAGTGGTCGCCGATTTCCTCCTACGATTATAGGTTCGCAAATAGAGCAAAATATATACAAGAGTCCATCCGTCTTTTTCCTCTTACCCGACGTCGTCCGAGCGTAAAATTCTCTCAGTGAAATGGTCCAATGACCGGGTAAAGGTAGTGGTTGTTTCAGATACACCGAAAATTGATATGCTTTGTTTTCCGGGAAATACTCGATACAGTCGTTACTACTAACAACAATCCACTCTGCTGAGTTGTTCATTGTATATTTACTTTATCACTAAACATCATCCGTGACAGCATTCGCATTAATCCATGAATTAAATTTTTTAGGGAAACCCATCCATTTCACGTACACCTGTTTGATTTTGCTTCCTTTGTTTTTTATAGTTCTCTTTTTCAGAATTTTCTCTATGCGCCAGTCAACTTGATCTGGGTTTTTGTGATATTTCTTCAACTCGTTCGCGTAAAAGCTTCCTTCGACAGGATCCGATTGCAGATCTTCTAACCAGTAGATATTCAAACCGTCTCTAATGCATCGTTTGACTATTTTGAAGATTTCCTGCGACCATTTGTGTTCGTATTCTTTCTCAAAGGTTCGCTTCGTCAAGGAGATACGGACGAAATCACCGACTTTAAATTTATATACGTAATGCCGTATATTTGTTTTCTTCGGTTTTCCTTGTCGCTGATTGGTTGACATTTTATCAATACCGTGGTGAGTATACTTTTCCAACCATATGTCTGCTTCATTGACCGGCGTTACTTCCGCTGGGCTTCTACCTTTCAATCCGCTGTGAGGTCGATGGTTGTAGTTGAAAATAAGGTCCGATAGAGCGTCTATATACGTATACGTATTTTTATAGGTGAAATAGCGATATATCATACTCCTCAGGGTACGAATAAATCTTTCCGCATAATTAGCCTTGATATCAGAATTTTGTGTGACAAAATGTTTAACATGAAATTTCTGATATATCTTTTGAATATTGTTGTTCCGAAATTCAACTCCTTTATCCGTTCTCAGAGTAAATGGAACTTTCCTCATTGACGTGAGAATTTTGTTCATAGCTTCGCACATGGATTTAGATGATTTATCTTTTACGGTTTGTACCCAAACAAATCGGGAGAAACAATCTATCAAGATAAGGATGAATTTTATTCCTCCATTGTACTCCGCAATATTGGTAAAATCACACAGATCAGCGTCACATTGAATATTCAAGCCACCCACTATGACACGGTTTCTTTTAAAACGTCTCTTCGGTTGTTGATGAAGGGAGTATGCATCTCGTGTTTCAAGCCATTTTATAACTTTACCGGTTTTCACATTTGGATAGCGTTTCTTTAATGTTTTGGTGAATTTCTGAACACCCGCGAAGGCTCCCGGTTTTCTTGCGTCGAAATAATCCCTTTTTGAGTGTTTCCTCCGTCAGTACATTCGACATAGTTAACTCGTTAATAGGCGTCACGCTTCAGGAGTTTTACAATACGTCGATATACCTCCGAGGTCCATCGATGTGTCTTCAGACTAGTGTCACGATAATCTCGACACTGGTATTTGAGGGTGAACAGATGTGATATATTCTGTAAGACTTGTATTTGACGAATATTTCTCCTCCATATATCTATTACTTCGATTTCATCGAGATTGTTGTGTAGTGTTTCCTCGATAAAGGAGTACAGGTTGTCATCTTTTCCCTTAAGACTGATCAAATGGTATTTCTTGTTCTGCCACAGGCTTGTTGTATAGGCACGAGTCAACAGTTCCTCTAGAATAAAGTCGATATAATACGATTCCATTTCATCCACAATGACACGAGATGCATCCATTTGGCTTGCTTACCTCTTCGTTGTCAGATGTTTTCCATGAAATGCGTCCAGTTCGCGAGTCTGTAATTTTCTCGTGTACACGAATATATGCGGTGATCCCCAAGAATCCGGAATATCGAAGGTTTTACTTGCGTACTGATGTCTAAAGTGATCTAGACAGTCTGTTTTAGTTGAAAACCAGTCACTGCAAGTGGAAATAATAACTTCCTCTCCGAAATGAGTCTTTTGACTTCCCGGTGGATAACCGATGACGACCCACTTATACTGCTTCATTTCGTTTAATGTTCTATTCACCTCTGCAACATGAGACGCTATGTTATATATATCGGTCTCCCACCTATTAATATAAGGCGATATTAAGTTAATTTTTATTATTTACACATGTTAGACAGAAATGAAAGGAGTAAACAGTGTTTATTGTCTTGTACGTACTCTCATGAATAGGTTATTCGTTACTGTTCGGGTTACACTGGGGTCAGTCGACCTTTGGTTAATGTAGAAAGCTCCAGCGATAAGTAAACAACACCTCGCGGTTCTTAATCCCTTGTACGTGCTCTCGTGAATAGGTTGGAGTTAATCCCTACCTCTTCTTTCGCCGGAGCTCCCGTTCGTTTAACATAGGAACGTTTTACGATAAGGGGACCCATATTACTACTGACACCCTCTGTTTATCTATACCATACAGTATTATTTTGACAGACAGGGTACACAAACAAGGGATGTTCAAGCAGGAAACACGTGTTATAAATATTGAATCCGTCATAAATTCGGGGGAGAATTGTTGAGACGCAATTAATTGCATTTCTGTTTGGGTACACACAGATTCATGATAAGAAATAGAAACACTTTAAACGGAAAGAAACACTTCAGTTGTGAAGATTGTAAGAGACGATATTATCTTTTATTATTATAATACTAATGTGGTGAGTGTTTTGTCGTTTCTATTTATCAATCAGAAATACCAATGAGATGGCGATGTTTTGTTTCAGAAACAATACGTGAGCGTATAACAAGACCTGGGTGGACATTGTTTCCTCTCAGAGAAGGTGTTCTGTTAGACTCCATCACTCTCAACATGATGCTGCTTCAAATGTCTACAATTATGTAACTAGTGTTCAATTTCCCATACATTTTGAGCCAGTTACTCAACAATACGGACACTTCTAAGGAGATGGCATTCTACAGGAGGCCTCAGATGGATGATCTGGTGTTTACCAGGAGCCTGATAGAAGAGATTAGACAGTGAAGTAGAGAGTCCAGAGTAGACAGTGAAGTCTTTGGCTCGATCAGTGACGGCACAGTTGAATTGAGTTGAGTTTGGCTTTACGTCACATCGGCATTTTTTCCAGCCATATGGTGACGAGAACATGTCTGCTTTAATAAACATTTCAATTACGAAATCCAAATGAGTTTTATTTCAAAGTCATTTAAAAACATAAAATGTAATAACACTAAATTCAAAAGCACGCAGTTGGTTATTCACATTACGCGGTTTCAATTTATGATACAGATCAACTTCACATCAAGATCTGTGGATGACCAACCAGATGCGTCTCCCTTTCTTTGATGTCCGACGTGTAAAAGTTGAAGGCGGTTTCCACGTTGGCTATGAGATGTGCTGATTTCAAATGATGCCTTCCACATTAACTCTACACAGAGATGTCTGATGTCAACTTTACATTTGTGCATTTAGCCTCCTGTAATCATCAGTAATGTTCTGTGCACGTTCACATTTTGGAGACATAGATATATTTGTCATATTGGCTCTGTGCTGTGCTATTTTGAACTGCTGTGTTGTGTTGTGCTGAGCTTCTTTCACCTCCTGTGCTGTGCTGAGCTTCTTTCAACTACTGTGCTGTGCTGTGCTACTTTCAACTAATGTTACAAATCCACATCAGTCAGTCTACCTTCGAGGTATGCAACGTACACATCTTTAAGATGAAATCTAGCGCATGCATGGTGATAGATACAGTAACTGACTTTGTTCAGATAAAAAGAACAAACTAAATGCTTACATTTTTTTTTTGCTGATAAGAAAGTTGCACTTCGACTTCAAGACGATTAAACAGACACCACACATCTGACTTTCTGATTCAGGGATATCAAGTTTTACTGTTTTCTCTTTCCAGACCTTTGTTGACGGAGATCTGTGGATGGCCAACCAGATGCGTCTACCTTTCATTGATGTCCGACGTGTAAAAGTTAAAGGCTTCACCGCACTGCACAGTTTCCACGTTGGCTATGATATGTGCTGATTTCAAGTGATGACTTTCGAATTAACGCAGTACATTTAGCCTCCTGTAATCATCAACAATGTACTGTGCACGTTCACATTTAGGCTACATAGAGACATATGTCACATATCTGTGCTGTAGCTGTGCTGTGCTACTTTCAATTAATGTTACGTGATTCCTTAACTAAACTGTTAGCCTGGAATCACATACAATTCCTTAAAGGACTGACACCAACAAACAAAGAAAGTAATGTCAGTAACATTTGTATTCTATCAGTAACCACGTTTACAGACCAATACAAATGATTTCAAAGATGTCTCGTTTGCGGTACAAGTAGAGTAATTACAAGAGAGTCATTGTTCACATTAACTTCTATTGGATCTAGGTTTGGTCATAAGGGTTGTGGTTCTCTTAAATAGGCAAATGATGAACATATTGGACACATTTTTGTGAGAATTATTATTGTTTGTCCTTTAACGCTAAAATTGTATAGTCGTTCGTGAAATTAGAAATTTGAGCATGCTGATACAAATCGTAGGCCACGAGGAACTAGATATCGCACATAATTACATCGCCTTTAGTTTAGTATTCTAGTTAACCACATAGTTTTTAACTTGAGTTTTAGTGTTTATCTGCTTCGTGTACTGGTGACAAACATCCTGTCAGTCTATCAGATTCTTGGAGGTGACAGTTTATTGAATCATCAGTAAACATCAATAACCCTTGTCAAGAAACAAGACTGCACGCTCTTTGGTTCAGTCTGCATCCTACTGCGATATATATGATAAAAATATTCAGCTATTTCAATTAGATTTGTATTCAGGATGAGAATCAACACGATATACCAGCGTCTTCCCTGTGGTGTGTCTTGTATCCAGTGCAACGTTAAACATTTGATTCTAATGAGGAATATAGTTGCCATGAGTAGATATGTAGGTCATTGAAAAATATCCCATATCCATAATCTGACGTTACAGGGGAATATAATTCAAACATACTCCTAATTTACGTGCCGTTGACTTTTAAAGCGCGTATTCACGTGTTGCTTCTGTTTGATCATCTTTCAAGTCGTCACACTGCTTTCATTTCTGTAGACTTTGCTGAGTGCTATTTATCGCAGACATTTCCTTATAACGAAAGTTTTGTTGATACATGACCATTTGGCATTTGGGATTTACAGACCAGTTTCACCATGAGTCAACAGCTCAACAACATTTATTTGCATTAATTTCAAACACAAATGTCATGTTGAATGTATTGTAATCCTCTGCGATTACTATGTTAATGCTGTGTAAGGAAATGATAAAGTCTTTGGCACCGCAGTCATTCACAAATGTGGGAATTCTGAAAAGTGTATGACACATATAGTATGTACAATCACACACACAAACATACAAAAGAAACACACACAAAAAAAAATAGCCAAAGAGTTTATGTTCCGAGTATATTACAAATTAAATATTGCATTCTGAATCTTGGAATCTTGCCCAGTGTGATCACGTTTAGTCTTGTTATACCGTGGTTAATCATGCTAATATAAACATAATTGCCAATGTTTTAAAAACGTGACACTAGTTATGGTTTAGGGTTGTTTTGAGAAGGTCTTCGACTTCACACGTAGCATACCATCATCGGCCGTACGTTGGCTGATAGTCGGCACCGTTGGCTAGTATCGGCATCTTTAAACAACGTTTGACCAACAGCGGGCCAATGTAACACAGCTAACACATAACATTTTCCTACCAGTGAAAGTCCGGGTTAGGCTGAACCTTCAGTAACCCATGCTTGTCGTACGAGGTGACTAACGGATCGGGTGGTCAGGCTCGTTGGCTTTGGTTGACACATGTCATCGTATCCCAATTGCGCAGGTCGAGACTCAATTATTTACAGACCGCCACCAATTATCTGGAATATTGCTGAGTGCGGCTAAAACCTACCTCACTCACTCACTCATAACATTGTCCAAACATTTTCATAAGGTTTCAGACTGGTTTATCAAAAAATATTTTCGTCAAAACAAAGTCACAATGTCTTATCAATGTCTCTCAACTATTTAAAAACAGTAATTATTCAAATATTCTGCATGAAGAAAGAAAATTAATGTTACCGTGGGAAAGGACGTCGGAATGATGTCATACGTGCACATCATGTTTTCGCACCCGCCATCTTAGTTGAAGTGTGTAAAAGTGGTACAACAATGTCACTGTGCAGGACCAAATGGGACTGAATCATCGATCTGACTTCAGTTGCGCTAAGTTAATTTAATAATCATTATCACCCGATTGTTTTTATGTTTATGCATATTTTGATATTCTCTCGATTATTGCATCGTGCTACTCAAAAATCGCGAGACTAAAAACAGGCTATAGATCGCCAACAACTGAAGGTAGATCACCATACTAGGAACCATGGTGACTTACAGTACATTTGCTTCCTGCATGGACCCTCGCTGGATTTACACCATTCCTTCAGCTATTAGCAATTTTCGATACTCTAGCCATAATTTAAAAGAACAAAAAATACTATGATTAAACATAATAGTAGGTTTAAATTTACCTTGAAAGCTTTGGGACTTGCAGCCACCTGTAAGCTGCACATGAGACTGGATCCATGGGTACACACACGAACTAATTCTCCTGCAATCACGTGCAGCGTTCCCCGTAACTCTCTTTACGACAAGGCACCCGTGAAGAGCCACCTCCTCGTGGTGGGTGCTGGGTAATGCTAAGTGCTCTTCGATATTATATTTGGTCCACCAACCCGTTTGCCGTGGGTTGCGCCCCTGTGTCGGTGGAGGACGGGATTCTGGTGGTTGAGGGCAATGGGATCCTGGAACCGTTTTCCTTTTGCCCAACACACCACTTTGGCCCTTACTTCACCTAGACGGGTGGTAGAACTAGCCTGGTTCTATCAATCGGCTGGTCACGCCATGCCCTGTGCATAGTGAATATTTTTGCACATTTAACTCTTTTGGTTTTTGGCTATTTTGATTTGTATTTATGAATTATTGATCTGTTTAATTGCCTAGAGTCCTATGCCACAAGGCGGTGGCTCACGGGCCAATCTGGTGATGTTGACCTCCAAATTCAGTATGTATCCTATTTCTTGTCGTTGGCAGAACCACCCTGACATGGTATACAAATATTGCTATTTGCGTCATACTCGCTGGAGTATAACATCCTTGTATCCCTGGTGTCAGCATCTTGGATATCCGGTGCTATTTGACATCGTCCTAGTTGACACTCCATGGTGGGTGGGGAGCAGGGATGCTTAATTATTTTCCTTTCATCATGGCACAACAAGCTGGTTCATCTCGTCACGAAAAGAAGAGACGTCTTGACGAAATAGATCATTCCATGGAACACATTCAGAGAAATGTTGACTTCTTCCTCTCAAACTCAATCCTTTTGCCATTTCAAAGGCTATTTCTGGCATTTGCGGAGAGGTGAAAAATGTTACTCGTCTCCGTAGTGGCTCACTTTTGGTCAACAATCTGAAAATCTGTTATCTATCAAAACATTTGCAAATATAGAGGTTGGTGTCTCCATACACAGAACATTAAACTCTTGCCGTGGCATCATCCGTGACAGGGCACGTTGCCTCGCTGATATGTCTGAGGAGGATATTACTTTAGAATTACAGGATCAGGGCGTTTCAGCAGTGAAACGGTTCACCTTTAAGAAAGAGGGCATTATTACAAAAAACAATACCTATCTCTTGACCTTTTCTCGCTCTTCACTTCCGGCATCTATAAAAGCAGGCTATTTCAATATCGGGGTGGATGTGTATGTCCCCAATCCACTCCGGTGTTATAAATGTCAACAGTTTGGTCATGGGACGTACTCATGCCGTAATCCTGCAGTATGTTATCGCTGTGGAGATCACTATGACGGCACGGGGTGCGAGAATGGTCCCAAGTGTGTCAACTGTAAGGAGATGCATCCTGCTTCTTCTAGGTCATACCCTGTATATCAAAGGAAATCGAAGATAATGAAAATAAAATGTGAACAAAACCTTTCCTATTTTGAAGCCAAACACCTTTTCACCAGTCAATCTTCAACTCCATCAAACATCACATATTCCGCTGCAGTCAAACGCTCTGTAGCAATGTCCTCAGCTGCATGTCAGACTGACTGGACCTGGGTGAAGTCAGACAAACCTGTGTTTTCATCTAACAAACCTGCTTCCCCACCTAAAAAACCTACTGCCTCATCCACTATGTCAACGTCTGAGTCTCAGACAGAAATTCAGTCTGAGTTATCACAGATGACTGCTTCGCAAATAGCCACATCACAGCCAGCCACTGATCTAGTGAAAAAAAAGAAAGGAAAAAAAATAAATAGGAAAGAAACACCTGTCGTGCCTTTACCTTTAGAGGTTCCTTTACAGAACAGTTTGGGCCTCTAGACATGGAGGTGACCCTGTACTCACAGGATAAGCAGAGGGGCTTACCCCCCTCACAGTCTCGTGAAAGATCGCCAATTGAGCCACCATGACTCAATTGGCCAATATAATTCAATGGAACTGCAGGGGGCTTAAGAATAACTTCAACGAGATGCAATTACTCATACAAGATCATCACCCGTCAGCATTCTGTCTCCAAGAGACATATCTTAAAAATACAGATACTTTTAATCTGAGACAGTATATTGCTTATCATTCTTTTTCTCCTCCGGGGGATCGAGCAACTGGAGGCGCTTCTATTTTGATACATCACAGCGTTATTCATAGCCCTGTCACTCTAAATACGGATCTTCAAACTGTTGCTGTTCGTCTGACTCTGCCCTTGCCCTGATATTGTGCAGCTTGTATATCCCTCCCTCTTCTAATATCCGTCAGACAGATCTTCAAAATCTGTACGATCAACTCCCTAAGCCATGTGTTATCATGGGCGATCTTAACGGACACAACCCACTTTGGGGAGGTGTCCATACCAACACTAAAGGTAAAATCCTTGAGGAATTCATTTCCGATAATAATTTATATATTTTTAATGATGACTCAGCCACTTATTTACATCCAGCTACGGGAACATATTCTTCCCTTGATCTAACACTTGCTGACTCCATCTTTTATAATGAATTCGAATGGATGGTACATGATGATCTATGTGGGAGTGATCACTTCCCTGCCATTCTCAAGACATTCAACCCTGATGATGATCCACCTTTATCAAGAAGGAACTTCGCCAGGGCTGATTGGTCATTATATGAGACATTATGTGCTGATCACTTAAAACATGATGTATTTGCGAACAGCGAAGATCCGATACAGTTGTTTTCCGATTTACTCAATGACATTGCTGACCAAACTATACCTAAGTCCTTTGCAGTTCCACATATTCGTAAGCCATGGTTTGATAATGAATGTAAACAGGCCAGAAAGAGGAGGAAGAAAGCTGAAAAATATTTTCGGCGACATCCTACTGTCCATAAATTGAATAAAGTAAAAATTTAAATACCAAGGCTCGACGTACATTTAAACAGAATAAGCGTCAGTCTTGGAGGAAATATGTTTCTAAAATAAATTCACGCACACCGATCTCAAAGGTGTGGAACATGATCCGAAGAATTTAGGGCAAAGGTTCCAAATCTACTGTCCACCATCTGAAGGATGGTGACAATATATTAATTGGTAAGTCTGACATTGCCAATAAGCTTGGTGAAACACTCGCCACACACTCTTCTTCGTCAAATTACGTCCCTGAATTTCAACAATATCAGAAACAACAGGAGAAGAAGAGAATAAATTTTAAGTCAGACAATGGCGAAGACTATATGAATTATTTTCATTACATGAGCTCCATATCGCCCTTGAGCAAGCTCATGACACAGCAACAGGAGCTGATACTATACAATATCAGCTCTTGAAGCATTTACCTGCATCATGTTTGGAAACTCTTCTAAATATTTTTGACACAATATCGACTTCAGGGAATTTCCCAACTTCGTAGCGTGATGCCATTGTAGTCCCTATTCCAAAACCTGGCCGGTATCATACTGATCCGTCTAATTACAGACCAATCTCTTTAACGAGTTGCGTCTGTTAAACCATGGAACGAATAGTAAATAATCGATTAACATGGTATCTTGAAACCAATAATCTCATAACAAATATTCAATGTGGTTTCAGGAAAAATCGTAGTACCATTGATCATTTGGTACGTCTAGAATGCTTTGTAAAAAATGCAATAGTACATAAACAACATGCAGTATCGATATTCTTTGATCTCGATAAAGCATACAATACCACCTGGAAGCATGGCATTTTAAAGGATTTACATGATTTTGGTTTAAGGGGTCGTTTACCTCTTTTTATATCACAGTTTTTATCAGACAGGCAATTTCAAGTCCGAGTGGATTCAACCCTGTCTGACCATTATAATCAGGATCAGGGTGTCCCACAAGGCTGTATTTTGTCTGTAACATTGTTTAGTATTAAGATCAACAGTTTATCCAAGGTTTTAAATGAGTCAATTGATGGATCACTTTAAACGATTTTTAAACGATGTTAATGTTAGGTCGACTTGTGGTCTAACCAATTGCCAAGGAGGAGAAGAAAGAAGTCGGGAAGGAGCTATATTTTCCAGCTCAATGCCGGCAGCAGTAATGAATGGCTTAATCCTGAGCCAAAGAGGCGGAACAAGAGAAGATTTCTTGCTGTACAAATCCTCATAAAGAGGATTAAGGATGCAGTGAAATGCAGGATTAGACTCGTTTGAATATAGTTTGGTAATATACTAGTATTGTAATGATAGTTTTATACGGCGTTGGGTAAGAGATGGTTCATCTGCCTCGTCGTAGAGACTGTCAACAGGAGATGTTCTGAATGACCCAAGACAAAGTCTCAGACCCTGGTGGTGGACTGAATCCAATAGTTTTAGGTTGCTTTTACAAGCTCCATCATATACGACGGAGCCATAATCAAGCTTCGAGCGGACCAGTGATCTATATAGGTGTAGGAGGGTAGTTTGGTCCCTTCCCCACTTTGAATTAGAAACGACTTTCAATAAATCAAGTGCCTTCAGGCATTTAGTTTTTAGAGATTTGATATGCGGGAGAAAGGTTAAATGGGAGTCGAAAATCAGACCCAAGAACTTGGCCTCTTTTACAACCTTGATGGGAGTGCCATTTAAAAACAGTTCTGGGTCTTTATGTGGTTTATATTTACGGCAGAAATGTATGCAATTAGTTTTTGATTTAGAACATTTAAAGCCGTTTTCAAGACACCATTTATTTATTTTGTTTAAACACAACTGTAGTTGCCTTTCAATAGTATGCATATTCTTACCGCGACAAGAAATATTAAAATCATCCACAAAAAGTGATCCATCAATTGACTCATTTAAAACCTTGGATAAACTATTGATCTTGACACTAAACAATGTTACAGACAAAATACTTCCTTGCGGGACACCCTGATCCTGATTATAATGGTCAGACAGGGTTGAACCCACTCGGACTTGAAATTGCCTGTCTGATAAAAACTGTGATATAAAAAGAGGTAAACGACCCCTTAAACCAAAATCATGTAAATCCTTTAAAATGCCATGCTTCCAGGTTGTATCGTACGCTTTCTCAAGATCAAAGAATATCGATGCAGCATGTTGTTTATTTACTATTGCATTTTTAACAAAGCATTCTAGTCGTACCAAATGATCAATGGTACTACGATTTTTCCTGAAACCACATTGAATATTGGTTATAAGGTTATTGGTTTCAAGATACCATGTTAATCTATTGTTTACCATTCGTTCCATGGTTTTACAGACACAACTCGTTAAAGAGATTAGTCTGTAATTAGACGGATCAGTATGATCCCGGCCAGGTTTTGGAATAGGGACTACAATGGCATCACGCCACGAAGTCGGGAAATTCCCTGAAGTCCATATTTGATCAAAGATTTCTAAAAGGATTTCTAAACATGATTCCGGCAAATGCTTCAAGAGCCGATAGTGAATATTATCAGCTCCTGTTGCTGTGTCATGAGCTTGCTCAAGGGCGACATGGAGCTCATGTAACGAAAATAGTTCGTTATAATCTTCACCATTGTCTGAGTTAAAATTTATTCTTTTCTTCTCCTGTTGTTTCTTATACTTTTGAAACTCATGGACATAATTAGATGAAATGAAGTTTATTTGCAATGTCAGTTTTATTAGTCAATAAATTATCATCGTCCTACAAATAATGAACAGTAGATTTGGAACCTTTGCCCTTTATTCTTTGGATCATGTTCCACACCTTTGACATAGGTGTACGTGAATTTATTTTAGACACATCATTTCGCCAAGACTGACGCTTATTTTGTTTGAAAGAACGTCTAGCCTTAGCATTAGTAATTTTGACCTTGTCTAGATTATGGACAGTAGGGTGTTTGCGAAAATATTTTTCCTTTTCCTACATTTTCTGGCCTGTTTGCATTCATTATTAAACCATGGTTTACGAATATGTGGAATTGCAGAGGACTTAGGAATTGTTTTATCAGCAATGTGATTTAGTATATCCGAAAAAGGCTGTATAGGATCTTTACTGTTCCTAAAAAGATCATGCTGCAAGTGTTCAACACACAGTTTCTCATATAATGACCAATCAGCCCTGGCGAAATTTCTCCTTGATAAGGGGGATGATCACCAGGGTTGATTGTTTTGAGAATGGTAGCGAAGTGGTCACTCCCACATAGGTCATCATGGAACATCCATTCAAATTTATTATACAAGTTTGAGTCAACGAGAGACAGATCCAGGGAAGAATAAGTTCCCGTAGCTGGATGAAGGTAAGTGGCTGAATCATCATTCAAAATACATAAATTATTATCGGAAATGAATTCCTCAATAATTTCAGGTTTAGTATTAGTATGCACACTACGCCAAAGCGGGTTGTGTCCGTTTAGATCGCCCATGATGAGACATGGCTTTGGCAGCTGATCATACAGATTTTGCAGATCCGACAGTCGTATATCAGAAGATGGAGGGACATATAAACTGCACAACGTCAACGCAATGTGCATAGTCAGACGAACAGCTACAGCCTGGAGATTGGTATTAAGAGGGACAGGGCTATGTCTCCTGAAGACATAATGCTGAACACATATTACTCCTGTAATAACAGTTGTATCTCATTGAAGTTATTCTTCAGCCCTCTGCAATTCCATTGAATTAAATTGGCCAACTGAGTCATGGTGGCTCAATTGGCGATCTCTCTCGTGAATGTGATGGGGAGCTGTTCCTCCTCCTGTCCTGCACGGACAGAGTTACCTCTATATCCAGAGGCCCAAATGAGTTCTGTAAAGGAACCTCTGATGGTGAAGGGACGGTCATTGTTTCTGTTCTGTTTTTCTTTCCTTTCTTTTTTGTTAATTGATTTACTGCTGGTTGTTTGACATTGGTTCCTGATTTTGCCGTAACCTGATTCTCTGTCTGCGATTGCAGACGTTGACTTCAATGCAGACGTTGACTGAATAGCTTGAGAAGGGATTGTGGTTGGTTTTGAAGCAACAGGCTTCTCTGACTTAACCCATGTCAAGTCAGGCTGACACGAAATAGTTGATGTTGGCACAGATCGAGAAACTGCAGCAGAATAGGTTATGGTTGATGGAGGTGCTGTCTCAGTTTTGAATAGTTTTTTGCCTCAAGGTAGGAAATATTGTTTTGACACTTTAGCTTGATGATTTTAGATTCCGTTTGCCACACTGGGCAAGACTTTGATGATGCAACATGCTTGCCATCACAATTGCAGCATTTATAATCATTTTGACAGTCAGTGCCCTCGTGGTTGTCACCACAACGATGACAGACGACAGAGTTTCGACAAGAGCTTGAACCATGTCCGAATTTTTGACATTTATAACATCGAAGTGGAGAGGGGACATACACCTCCACTCCGATATTAAAATATCCTGCTTTAATAGAGTCTGGTAGGAGGAACGCGCAAACGACATTAAATATGTGTTTGTTTTTATGATTGCGCCATCTCTCTTGATGGTAAAACGCTCCGTAGCGATTTCTTCTTCAGACATGTGGGACAAGCAGCGAGCTCTGTCCTGAACAATGCCTCGACAAGAGTTAAGTGTCCTGTGCACAGAAACAACAACCTCATTATTTGCAAATGTTTTGATCGATAGCAAATTGACAGATTGCTGTCTCCGTGCACACTCCACAAGAAGTGAACCACTACGGAGACGGGTGACGTTGTTAACTTGCCCACAAATACCAGATACAGCCTTTGAGATTGCAAACGGGTTTAGTTTAATGGGTAGGAAATCTGCAGCCTCAATCACCAAAAATCGTGGCCAGGAATCATTGTTTGAAGCATCTTTTCCAGTTGAGAGGTCTAAGTCCTCTAAACGTCTTTTCGTTTCATTGCGAATTGAACCTGCATGTGTTAGCTCCATGATGAAAAGAAAAAAATCAGCACCCCTGCTCCCCACCCACCACGGAATGTCAACAAGGACAGTGTCAAATAGCAACGGGTATCCAAGATGCAGACATCAGGGATACAGGAGTGTTATACTCCAGAGAAAACAACACAAATAGCTGCATTTATCTACCAATTTCATGCCCGACTGGTTCGGCCCATAACAAAAAAATAGAGACATGCATCATTTGGAGGTCATTATCACCAGATTGGCCCATGAGCCACCGCCTTCTGGCATAGGACTCTAGGCAAATGTAAATACTAACATAATTTTGAAGAGCAACATTCAATATCAACATTATATAAATATACATTAAATATAAATTTGAATGTTGTCCATGCACAGGGCATGGCGTGACCAGCAGCCCATTGGTAGAACCGGGCCAGTTCTACCACCCGTCTAGGTGAAGTAAGGGCCGAAGTGGTGTGTTGGGCAAAGGAACCCTGTTCCTGGAACCAGTGCCCTCAACCACCAGAATCCCGTCCTCCACCGACACAGGGGCGCAACCCACGGCAAACGGGTTGGTGGACCAAATATACCCCCGGGTCCACAACGGGGGGTTGAAGAGCGCTTAGCGTTACCCAGCACCCACCACGAGGAAATGGCTCTTCACGGGTGCCTACATCGACGATGAATTCTCCAGTAACTTGGGGGAACCTACTGCAAACTTTACGTAGATGAATTGTACGAGGATCATGCTTTAAATTGCTACAAAAGCATGTGCAATTATCGTTTATGTGAAGAGCTACGTTTTGATGTAACGCCTTGTTAAGAATTCCCTAATTTTCACTGATTGTCATCATTTACTGAACTCATGACAATAATCTTTTCAACGTTAGAAATTTGTTTTACAATACATTAGTTCGTGTGTAATCAGTACCTTTAAACTGAGTAGAATATATTGCAAAGTCAAGCTTAGAGGGAGTGAGTGAGTTAATATTAACGTCACATCGGCAATATGTCAGCCATATCGTGACCAAAACTATCCATACAATGAAAGAAGAAAACATTTGGAAGATTAAAACCTCTCGACGATGGACAGTAAAAATACTAGAGAATCACAGATATGAAT
Source organism: Haliotis rubra (assembly GCF_003918875.1). NCBI lineage: Eukaryota > Metazoa > Mollusca > Gastropoda > Lepetellida > Haliotidae > Haliotis > Haliotis rubra. The sequence continues at coordinate 183,616 of NW_025765285.1, read as the reverse complement.
ATAAAACTAGCGAGGAAAGCTAAACAAATCCAATTAAAGAAGACAATCCAGCATAAAACACGGGATATAGATCGCCAACAACTGAAGGTAGATCACCATACTAGGAACCATGGGGTCAAGCTTAGAACGGTTGACTTAACTAAGTGTCTACATTTACACTAGTGAGTCTAAACTTTTGATGGGTAGTATCTTGCAACTTAAGCAAGTCGTTGTCGTTTCTCACTTTCTGAAAGCTGGTGCGTAGATATCTTCTCTATCTGACGTCATGCTCGGACACTTTAAGGTACCCAGAGATGTCATCTGTGTTGATGCTGTCGTGTTGACGTCATAACGGTAAAAATGACTTTTGCAGATGAAGACGTTCCAACCTGATGATATCATAGGAATACAGTTCTACTACCGGGTTATGAACCACACTCGTGGATACGACCACAGACACACAGGCACAAACACGGAGACCCCTCTCTAAAGACACCCACGTTTGTCGCTATGTAGAATTTATATAAAATATGGTGTGTTGTGTAGCTATAATAATATCATGGACGCTAAAATGCCCCGTTTCAGAAGGAAATAGCAGATAGGCTAACCCGAAATTATGTTCTGCTTCAATATTGTCTAACGGTAAATGAAAGTGCGTTTTTCCCTGCAAGGCAAAGTAAATTGAATTTCCTCGAGGCAGTGTAATTATATGATGACAATGATGAGCCAAGATCACTTGCAATGTCAAACCTGGCCTTGCTCATACGAGATTTCGTAGCTCATTTGCACATCCGTATGACAGAACAACGTTCGAGAGCGCCACGTAAAATGTAATTGATCAGTTGCAAATGTGTATTTATGGTTTTGTAATGGAGACACATACCTTTGTCATCGACAACAAACGAAGACATGCGAGTCAATATTTGGGCTTTTGGTGTGTTTAACTCCCCACGCCTGAAACGGATTCAATTTCAAGTTTTTGTCTTAACTTTCATTTCTGTGAAATAACAATGACATAATGTAACATAGCTGTGTCGAAGATGAAATGACCAACGTACATACTACTAGGTTCAACACAAACGTAAACTTATAAATAAAGAATAGAAGAGTACCAAGGTCTAACCTGTTATATTTGTCAAGAAAGACACTGTCAGTTCTGTAAAATCTCCCTTGAATTAACGTTTCAAAGTCATTTCCTGAAATCATTGCGCGATGCTATTATTGTCCCCATCCCTAAACCTGGACGTGATCATACTGATCCTTCCAATTATCGACCAATCTCATTAACTAGCTGCGTTTGCAAGACCATGGAGCGCATGATAAATAATCGACTTGTGTGGTACCTGGAAACTAATAACCTCATAACAGACATTCAATGTGGTTTCCGTAAAAACAGAAGTACTATCGATCATTTAGTGCGTTTAGAATCTTTTGTTAAAAATGCCATTATTAAAAACAACATCCAGTGTCGATCTTTTTCGATTTAGAAAAAGCATATGACACCACATGGAAACATGGTATTTTAAGAGATTTACCCGATTTTGGATTGAGAGGCCGTTTGCCTCTTTTATATCACAATTTTTAACGGACAGGCAATTTCAAGTTCGCGTGGGTTCTACCCTGTCTGATTGTTCCAATCAGGATCAGGGTGTCCCACAAGGCAGTATTTTGTCTGTCACACTTTAGTATTAAAATAAATAGTCTTTCAAAGGTTTTAAGTGATTCAATCGATGGATCTCTTTTCGTGGATGATTTTAATATTTCTTGCCGTGGTAAAAACATGCGAACTATTGAGAGACAATTACAAATTTGTCTAAACAAAATTCATAAATGGTGTCTTGAAAACGGGTTTAAATTTTCGAAATCCAAAACAAATTGTCTACATTTTTGTAGGAAATACAAACCCCATAAAGATCCTGAATTATCATTAAATGGCACACCCATCAAAGTTGTCAAGGAAGCTAAATTCCTTGGTCTCGTCTTTGATTCGCATTTAACCTTTCTGCCACATATCAAACATCTAAAAGCCAAATGCCTGAAGGCACTCGACTTGTTGAAAGTCGTTTCCTGTTCAAAGTGGGGAGGGGACCAAACCACCCTCCTTCATTTGTATAGATCACTGGTCTGCTCGAAACTTGATTACGGCTCTATCGTATATGGTGGGGCCTGTAAAAGCAACCTCAAACTACTTGATTCTATCCATCACCAGGGTCTAAGACTTTGTCTTGGGTCTTTCAGAACCTCTCCCATTGACAGTCTCTACGTTGAGGCCGATGAACCATCTTTAAAACTTCGCCGTATCAAATTGTCCCTACAATATATCACAAAGTTATATTCTAATGAATCCAATCCTGCTCACACTTGCGTTTTTAATCCTCTTTATGAGGATTTGTATAATAAAAAAACCTTCACTTGTTCCACCTCTTGGGATACGAATCCAACAATATATTTCTGCTGCTGGCATTGAGTTGGAGAATATATCTCCTTACCGTCTTCTTTCTTCTCCTCCTTGGCAATTAGTGAGGCCACAAGTTGACCTAACACTGACAAAGTTTAAAAAATCCGAAACTAACGAATTACAGTATAAACAAAAATATAATCAATTAAAGAATAATTATAATACATACAAATCCTTATTTACAGATGGGTCCAAGGATGGTGGAGTAGTGGCATGTGCCACTGTCATTGGATCCAGAATAATATCTTCTAGAATCCCTGATAACAGCTCTATATTTACAGCAGAAGCAAACGCCATCTTAACAGCTCTTAAATATATTCAAAGACATCCCAAACGTAAACAATATATAATATTTTCTGACTCTCTTTCTTGCCTTCAGGCTATTAAAAATATCTCTTGCAAACATCCACTTTTAATTGACATAATCGAATTACATAATGATCTTGCTACTGCCCAATGCGACATCGTCTTCTGTTGGTTACCCAGCCACGTTGGTATTTCTGGGAACACAATGGCTGATCTTGCTGCCAAGGCAGCACTCAACAAATCTGTGACACCACTTCTTATTCCATATTCTGATTATAGAGCTGGCATTAGAACTTACATCCGTGATCTGATGCAGAAGAAGTGGGACACCCAAGTAGGTATCAATAAATTACATGCAATAAAACCCTACATTGGTTACAACTTCTTGGGTTGTCAGTCCAGATTTGAAGAGGTCATTATGCGACGATGTCGCATTGGCCATACCAGATATACTCATGAATATTTATTGAAAGGCGAAGATCCTCCGTTTTGCATCCCTTGTGATGAAAGGATCACAGGCAAGCATGTCTTGCTTGACTGCATTGAATATTCCATCACAAGGGATATCTATTTAAAATCCAAAACTCTGAAGGATCTTTTTAATAATGTCAGTTCTCATTTAATTATTGCATTTTAAAAAAAAAATAGATTTGTTGAGTGATTTGTAAATAGATATATATTTTATTATTGGTAGTTTAGATTAGCAACTGGGATTGTTAGTTGCTGTATCCTCAAAGGGGGTTGAAGTATTGTAAAATTATTGTCCTCCTGAGAGGGTACGTAAGTCCCAAAACATTTAGTCAATCTAAGTGTACCTGCTTTTTAATCGTAGAATAAGTGTGTTTTTAATTTGTGGCTAGATTTCTCTTCTGTCGCCAATGGCTGAAGGGATGGTGTAAATCCTACTAGGGTCCATGCAGGTAGCAAAAGTAATGTAAGTCCCCATGGTTCCTAGTATGGTGATCTACCTTCAGTTTTTGGCGATCTATAGCCCGTTTTTATATTGTATTGTCTTCGTAAGTAAAATAGTTTTACATGTTCATGCTAGTTTTAGACTCCATCTGTGATACTCTAGTTATTTTACAGTCCTTCGCTGACTGATTCTTTAGCAACTTTAATTTATTATTTATATAAAACATTTCTCGTCACTATATGGCTGAAATATTGCCGATGTGACGTTAAATATTAACTCACTCACTCACTCATTTCCTGAAACGCCACCTTTGTGAAGGGCTTTACCAGATTGTATAAATATATAGTTGAGCTTGCTGTCCATTTCAAAAGTAATCACTCTGACTGAAAAAACTAAAACAAATAAAACATTCTTGATAAATTTAAGGTGATTTTTAACTTTAACGGTCATTATATCCCTACCCACGTCGATCCTGTTCTACAGCACACGTGGTATCTAGATCGAAGGTCAAAGTGAATGTGAGGATTTTCAAATATACATAAATGATAGCTACATAAATACATAGCGGTAACTCAACAATAATCTAATGCTGAGTTATAGTCTGAAATTGACGCAAATACTCTGAAGGTTTGCCTGTTACTGGACCATCAGCAAGAGCAAAATGCATCCGACGTTGACAGACATCATAACTAGACATGGTCACACCTCAACAAGAAATAGTTAACGTGCGAATTGTAAAGGTTGCTCCACTTTCGCCTGAGATTACAAACAAAAGACTTTAATTGGAATGAATGTGGAAATGAAATGGATATATTTCGAACAGTTCAGATATAAGACGAACAGATTGTGGTAGTTAGTAGCCCTTTCGTATAGTAAAACCCTGTTCAGTGTTTGGTGGTATCGGACGTGATGTATGCTGTAACTCAGTGCAAATGATTCTATCTTGGGGGTATTGAAGGGCGCCCGGCCCTGGCACAAACGTGAACTTACACATAGCCCCGTGCCTACACATCATGAATGTAATGTGTACAGAAGAAAAAACAAAACAATCTTGTGAATTATCGCCTATGCAAACATCAGTTGGTTTGTTTCTTTGTATGCTGTTTAACGCCGTACCCAGAAATATCCCCGCTATATGGCCGCTGTCTGTAAATAATCGAGTCTGGACAAGACAATCAAGTGATTCTGGACCAGACAATCGAGTGATCAACAGGAACATATATCTACCAATTGGGATACGACGACGTGCGTCAACCAAGTCCGGTCCAGTAGGTCGCCTCTTACGACAAGCATAGCTTGCTGAAAACATATTCTAAAAACAAAGTAATAATAACTTAAACAAAGAGTCATATATGGTACATAAGTATTTGTGAGTGAGTGAGTCAGTTAAAATTTAACATCACCTCGGCAATACTTCAGCCATATAGTGACGAGAAATGTGGGGCATACACAATAAATACAAGTAGATAAATAACGGGTCATCGACGGACTACAGATATGAACATAAAGATAGCATGTAAAACTAAAACAGTGTAATTAAAGAAGACAATACAATATAAAACACGGGCTAGAGATCACCAGCATCTGAAGGTAGGTCACCATACTAGGAACCATGGGGACTTACATTATTTTTGCTACCTGCATGGAGCCTAGCTGGATTTACACCATCCCTTCAGGTGCTGGCGATAGTAGGATAATTTAGCCGAAATTAAAAGAACAAAAATACTTCGTTTAAAAACTTGGTACCTGAAAATTTAAATTTGAAAGTTTTTGGGACTTACGTACCCTCTCAGGAGGACAATAATTTTACGCTACTTCAACCTCTTTGAAGATACAGCCACTAATATTCTAAGTTGATAATCTGAACTATCAATTATAAAACTTTATCTATGTACAAACTTCAATATTCTCGTCACGATATGGCTGAAATATTGCCGATGTGACGTTAAATAATAACTCACTCACTCACTCACTATTTACAAAATTCAATATTCTCGTCACGATATGGCTGAAATATTGCCAATATAACCAATATAAGGTGGATCCACATTGGAGAAACATTTAGCTCTTACGAGATGCATGGATAGATGGAATGATAGATGGATCCACACACAAGAAATATTTAACTACCACAAGATGGAAGGATATATTGATCAACACTGGAGAAACATTTAGCTCCCACGAGATGGATGGATAGATGGATCCACACAGGAGAGACATTTAGCTCCCACGAGAAGGATGGATAGATGGATCAACACAGGAGAAACATTAAGCTACCACAAGATGGAAGGATAGATGGATCAACACAGGAGAAACATTTAGCTACCACAAGATGGAAGGATAGATGGATCCACGCAGGAGAAACATTTAGCTCCCACGAGAAGGATGGATAGATGGATCAACACAGGAGAAACATTTAGCTACCACAAGATTGAAGGATAGATGGATCAACACAGGAGAAACATTTAGCTCCCACGATAAGGATAGATAGATGGATTTTGGCTACCACAACGAGATGGATGGATGGATGGATGATTGGATTGTGTGGTCCAGACTCGTTTTTTCGCCGTCAGATAACTTGCATATTGCTGAATGCGGCGTTAAACAATACCCAACGCGGGATAATGCTCTGTGACATCACATCACATGTTGTATGACCTGACTTGCCTTGACAAAATAAATTGAGATTATTTGAGGTGTTGACTGGAATGGAATGTCCCTCGTGGGTGAGTGAGTGAGACGGAGAAGGAAGAACAATTTCCATTTTGGAGAAAACCTTGAGCATGGAATTGTCCCATGAAATACTCTGGGTTCGAACCCAAAATCAAAAGTTTCTGGTGTATACAACACACTCTCTCTCTTTCCAACTCAACACACTCAGCGAATTACGAATGACTGAGAGACAAACGCATGAGCCAACAGTCCCCTCTCATGGATATGAACACATTTTAAGTTATCGTCGATTGTCGCGACAGTGGTGTTTTGTGAATAAACCTTGTCTAGGAGATCCAGAACATTGATTATATCATCACATTATTTCCAGATCATATACTTTTCAAACTGCAAAGTTCATGACGTTGGACACTGGATTGTCTCGTCTAAATTCCATTATCTGCAGCCGGTATATTACTGTGTGTGGAGATACAGAATCAACAAAACACTAGAAACATGAAAAACTGCAGTTATTGACTTGATTATTTACAGGATGAGACCCAACAAAACACTAGCAACATGAACAACTGCAGTTATTGACTTGATTATTTACAGGATGATAGAACCAACAAGTCACTAGCAACATGAACAACTGCAGTTATTGACTTGATTACTTACAGGATGATAGAACCAACAAGACACTAGCAACATGAACAACTGCAGTTATTGACTTGATTATTTAAAGGATGATAGAACCAACAAGACACTAGCAACATGAACAACTGCAGTCATTGACTTGATTACTTACAGGATGATTGAAGCAACAAGACACTAGCAACATGAACAACTGCAGTTATTGACTTGATTATTTACAGGATGATAGAACCAACAAGTCACTAGCAACATGAACAACTGCAGTTATTGACTTGATTACTTACAGGATGATAGAACCAACAAGACACTAGCAACATGAACAACTGCAGTTATTGACTTGATTAATTTCAGGATGATAGAACCAACATGACACTAGCGACATGAAAAACTGCAGTTATTGACTTGATTACTTTCAGGATGATAGAACCAACATGACACTAGCAACATGAACAACTGCAGTTATTGACTTGATTACTTACAGGATGATAGAGCCAACATGACACTAGCAACATAAAAAACTGCAGTTATTGACTTGATTACTTACAGGCTGATAGAACCAACAAGTCACTAGCAACATGAACAACTGCAGTTATTGACTTGATTACTTACAGGATGATAGAACCAACATGACACTAGCAACATGAAAAACTGCAGTTATTGACTTGATTACTTACAGGATGATAGAACCAACAAGTCACTAGCAACATGGACAACTGCAGTTATTGACTTGATTACTTACAGGCTGATAGAACCAACAAGACACTAGTAACATGAACAACTGCAGTTATTGACTTGATTACTTACAGGATGATAGAACCAACATGACACTAGCAACATGAACAACTGCAGTTATTGACTTGATTACTTACAGGATGATAGAACCAACAAGACACTAGCAACATGAAAAACTGCAGTTATTGACTTGATTACTTACAGGATGATAGAACCAACATGACACTAGCAACATGAACAACTGCAGTTATTGACTTGATTACTTACAGGATGATAGAACCAACATGACACTAGCAACATGAAAAACTACAGTTATTGACTTGATTACTTACAGGATGATAGAACCAACAAGTCACTAGCAACATGAACAACTGCAGTTATTGACTTGAATACTTACAGGATGATAGAACCAACAAGTCACTAGCAACATGTTAGAATGCAGTTATTGACTTGATTACTTACAGGATGATAGAACCAGCAAGACACTAGCAACATGAACAACTGCAGTTATTGACTTGATTACTTACAGGATGATAGAACCAACAAGACACTAGCAACATGAAAAACTGCAGTTATTGACTTGATTACTTACAGGATGATAGAACCAACAAGACACTAGCAACATGTTAGAATGCAGTTATTGACTTGATTACTTACAGGATGATAGAACCAACAAGTCACTAGCAACATGAACAACTGCAGTTACTGACTTGATTACTTACAGGATGATAGAACCAACAAGACACTAGCAACATGTTAGAATGCAGTTATTGACTTGATTAATTTCAGGATGATAGAACCAACATGACACTAGCGACATGAAAAACTGCAGTTATTGACTTGATTACTTTCAGGATGATAGAACCAACATGACACTAGCAACATGAACAACTGCAGTTATTGACTTGATTACTTACAGGATGATAGAGCCAACATGACACTAGCAACATAAAAAACTGCAGTTATTGACTTGATTACTTACAGGCTGATAGAACCAACAAGTCACTAGCAACATCAACAACTGCAGTTATTGACTTGATTACTTACAGGATGATAGAACCAACATGACACTAGCAACATGAAAAACTGCAGTTATTGACTTGATTACTTACAGGATGATAGAACCAACAAGTCACTAGCAACATGAACAACTGCAGTTATTGACTTGATTACTTACAGGCTGATAGAACCAACAAGACACTAGTAACATGAACAACTGCAGTTATTGACTTGATTACTTACAGGATGATAGAACCAACATGACACTAGCAACATGAACAACTGCAGTTATTGACTTGATTACTTACAGGATGATAGAACCAACAAGACACTAGCAACATGAAAAACTGCAGTTATTGACTTGATTACTTACAGGATGATAGAACCAACATGACACTAGCAACATGAACAACTGCAGTTATTGACTTGATTACTTACAGGATGATAGAACCAACATGACACTAGCAACATGAAAAACTACAGTTATTGACTTGATTACTTACAGGATGATAGAACCAACAAGTCACTAGCAACATGAACAACTGCAGTTATTGACTTGAATACTTACAGGATGATAGAACCAACAAGTCACTAGCAACATGTTAGAATGCAGTTATTGACTTGATTACTTACAGGATGATAGAACCAGCAAGACACTAGCAACATGAACAACTGCAGTTATTGACTTGATTACTTACAGGATGATAGAACCAACAAGACACTAGCAACATGAAAAACTGCAGTTATTGACTTGATTACTTACAGGATGATAGAACCAACAAGACACTAGCAACATGTTAGAATGCAGTTATTGACTTGATTACTTACAGGATGATAGAACCAACAAGACACTAGCAACATGAACAACTGCAGTTATTGACTTGATTACTTACAGGATGATAGAACCAACAAGTCACTAGCAACATGAACAACTGCAGTTACTGACTTGATTACTTACAGGATGATAGAACCAACAAGACACTAGCAACATGAAAAACTGCAGTTATTGACTTGATTACTTACAGGATGATAGAACCAACAAGACACTAGCAACATGTTAGAATGCAGTTATTGACTTGATTACTTACAGGATGATAGAACCAACAAGACACTAGCAACATCAACAACTGCAGTCATTGACTTGATTACTTACAGGATGATAGAACCAACAAGACACTAGCAACATGAACAACTGCAGTTATTGACTTGATTACTTACAGGATGATAAAACCAACAAGTCACTAGCAACATGTTAGAATGCAGTTATTGACTTGATTACTTACAGGATGATAGAACCAACAAGTCACTAGCAACATCAACAACTGCAGTTATTGACTTTGTTACTTACAGGCTGATAGAACCAACAAGACACTAGCAACATGTTAGAATGCAGTTATTGACTTGATTACTTACAGGATGATAGAACCAACAAGACACGAGCAACATCAACAACTGCAGTTATTTACTTGATTACTTACAGGATGATAAAACCAACAAGTCACTAGCAACATGTTAGAATGCAGTTATTGACTTGATTACTTACAGGATGATAGAACCAACAAGTCACTAGCAACATGAACAACTGCAGTTATTGACTTGGTTACTTACAGGCTGATAGAACCAACATGACACTAGCAACATGTAAGAATGCAGTTATTGACTTGATTACTTACAGGCTGATAGAACCAACATGACACTAGCAACATGTAAGAATGCAGTTATTGACTTGATTACTTACAGGATGATAGAACCAACATGACACTAGCAACATGTAAGAATGCAGTTATTGTCTTGATTACTTACAGGATGATAGAACCAACATGACACTAGCAACATGTTAGAATGCAGTTATTGACTTGATTACTTACAGGATGATAGAACCAACAAGTCACTAGCAACATCAACAACTGCAGTTATTGACTTGATTACTTACAGGATGATAGAACCAACAAGACACTAGCAACATGTTAGAATGCAGTTATTGACTTGATTACTTACAGGATGATAGACCCAGCAAGACACTAGCAACATGTTAGAATGCAGTTATTGACTTGATTACTTACAGGATGATAGAACCAACAAGTCACTAGCAACATCAACAACTGCAGTTATTGACTTGATTACTTACAGGCTGATAGAACCAACATGACACTAGCAACATGTAAGAATGCAGTTATTGACTTGATTACTTACAGGATGATAGAACCAACATGACACTAGCAACATGTAAGAATGCAGTTATTGACTTGATTACTTACAGGCTGATAGAACCAACATGACACTAGCAACATGTAAGAATGCAGTTATTGTCTTGATTACTTACAGGATGATAGAACCAACATGACACTAGCAACATGTTAGAATGCAGTTATTGACTTGATTACTTACAGGATGATAGAACCAACAAGTCACTAGCAACATCAACAACTGCAGTTATTGACTTGATTACTTACAGGATGATAGGTAAAAAGTGTAGGTGTCAAACAAACAACAATCGATCCAAACTTGTGTTATAAACCATAACGTTTCTGGAACGATAGATTACCTGAGGGTAAATCTTACCTTTTTGTTAGTTTGAGTCAATTTGTTGAGTTGTCGATAGTTACATAGTAACGGCAAGGAGGAGACGTCATAGGAGCCATTGGCTACGTCATAGAAGAAGCACTGGTCAGTCCCTGGTTTCAAGGTTGACTGGACGGCCCATCCAACCAATGACGACCTTTCGTGAGGAAATACTCCCCTTCCCGACTTGACCTTCCTAGTGTGAGTTTTCATGTAGTGGAACGTTGCAGATTGACAGTTCACACAGAGTGTTGTAACCAGACATACACATATCGCAGAGAAATACGCCATGACTAGTTGTGGGGGAGTCTTTCCTCTGCTCTGAAGGCCTGTTTAAAGTTTGTCTCCAGAAATACACCTTTATCTCAGTCTGTTGACGTTAATTGAACTTTCCGTCATTAGATTTTCAAGCTCTTTATTTATGAGTCTCAAATATGTATTAAAATTTCCCAGTGACATTTAGGAATATGATGTACAGTTGCATTGTGACAACTTCTGATTGCGACAAGCACACACTGATTGAACATATATTCACTGAATTCACCACGTGTGTCAGCGTTTGCATGAACTTTTAATGTCTTTGTGAAAATATCGACTTGTAGCCAACCGCACAGCCTCATTAAAACCGTGCAATATGTGTAAAGGTTTGCTGTTTCGACGTATCTATGAGTCAAGTTTACACATAGTCATTCAATATTCTTATAGTAGAAGCGCTTGCCTTTGGTTAAGTGTATGCGCCGAGAAAATAGCCTGTAACACTACATTTTTTGTGGATAGTGAAGAGACAATAGCGATGAAATTTAAAATGTTTCCCCGGAATGTTCCTCCCAGATATTTCTTCCAAGAATGTTCCTCCAAAACGGTTCCTTCAAGAATGTGGGGGCGCGGTGTGTGAGCGGTCTAAGGCGCCAGGCTAGTGATCCAGCGAACTTGAGGTGTCGGGATCGAGCCCACATGTGACCGGGTGTATAAACCTTGGAGTCTACTTCGTGTGCAAACTCTTTCAGTGTTCTCACAACCCCTAGTGTACAGTACACAACCCTGTGCACTTAAAATAACCCACACATCCGTTGGTATATGACTAGATGGTAGCTGTATGAATACGTGCAAACACCCAGCAACGTGCAGTCAACTTGGACAAAGTACTGTGACTTTGTGTCCCAGTCCACCCAGCTGTCCATGGGTACCTCGTAAGGATGGGAAAGCCACATTAATTCGGTGCAACTAGTGGCTGCAATATGTGTATGATTCCCAGGGAGTTGAGATTGAAAATGCGCCGTTGAGACTGACATCCTATGATCGAGGGGAAAAACAAAGCATTTCTGAGCAGCCTAGGTGGAACTCGGCGCTATATAAATAGATTTAATAAATAAAAAGAAATACTACAGTTATAGCTATACATGTTCACTTAATTATTGGCACCCGTGAAGAGCCACCTCCTCGCAGTGGGTGCTGGGTAATGCTAAGCGCTCTTCAACAACCCGAGAGTGGACCCGGGGCTATAGTGGTCCACAGCACCCCATTGCTGGTCTTTAGACCGAATTGGGCGACCAGTTTTCCGTGGGTTGCTCCCCTGTGTCGGTGGAGGACGGGAGTCTGGTTGTTGAGGGCACTGGCTCCAGGAACAGCGTTTCTTTGCCCAACACACCACTTCGCCCCTTACTTCACCTAGTCGGATGGTGGAACTGGCCCGGTTCTATCAATCGGCTGGTCATGCTAAGCCCTGTACATGTAACTTTTGCTGCACAAATTTTAGAAATTATTGAAAGATTTTGTCAGTGGTCTTGGCTTCATGATGATATATTTATATTTTGATTGTACAACTCAAATTTAGTAATTTGCCTAGAGTCCTATGTCCAGAAGGCAGTGGCTCATGGGCCAATCTGGTAGAATAATTGCTTGTTGATTATTCTGCTTGAGTATATTATCCAGGTATCCTTGGTGCTACAAGTCGAAAACCCACTTGTGATTAGCATTGCCCTTGTGAAACTCCGTGGTGGGTGGGGAGCCCGGATAATGAATCAAGTTAAACTTACCATGGATTACAAAAACCCCACCCAAAAAAACAAACCGTCCACTCGATAATTATGATGAGCAGCTGAATCCTTTTGTGATTTCTAAGGGTATATATGGCATCGCAGGTGAAGTGAAGAACATACAACGCTTGATCGATTGCATTAGGAAACAACAAGCCACCAACCTGATGACTACAGAAACACTTGCTGGAGTCTACGTTTCAGTTACTGTTCAGTTCAAAGAAAGTGGTGAAAAATACAGTTAAACCTAGGACGGAACGTGTGCAAAAGGTGGTAGACCCTCTAAGAGTTAAGAAAACCGTATACAATTATATAACAAATATGGTTCACTCGAGGACATGGATGTGTCAGAAAGCATCCATCCCAGGGCACATAGAAAGTGAGGGGTAGGTCCCCCTATCAATCCACCCAATAGATCGGTCATTTTACTAATATCGTGCAGTGGAATTGTAGAGGTCTGAAGATTAACTTTAATGAACTACAGCTATCAGTCCAAGATCTAACACCATCAGCATTCTGTCTGCAAGAAACGCATCTGAAACAGACGGATAATTTTACTTTACGCCACTTTACAGCCTATCATCATTATTCTCCTCTGGGTGATAGGGCCACTGGAGGATCTTCTATCCTTATACGGCAGGATGTTATTCACAGCCCTGTTACACTTAAAACTAATCTCCAAGCTGCTGCACTGCGACTTACTCTGGGTGTAGCATTTACATTATGCTCTGTATATATTCTGCCTTCATGTATATACAATGATGATTCAAGCACTCACCTGCATCCTCCAACCGGAACCTATTCTTCTCTAGATCTGTCTCTTGCAGACTCTAACCTCCTAAATGAATTTGATTGGTCTGTCCATAGTGACCAATTAACAAACTATTATTTCAGAAATATCTCCATCTGATTCTCCATTATAAACAGGATGAAATTTTCCGAAGGCTAAGTGGGCCTGATTTCAAAATATATGTACATCGAAACTACGACCCGAATGTTTTAGTGACGTAACTGATGCCATTCAGATATTTGCTGACGTTTTAAAGGAAATAGCTGATGAATGTATACCAAAGTCCTCTACAACTCCACACGTACGGAAACCATGGTTTAATACAGACTGTAGACAAGCCAGAAAAGCGAGGAAGAAGACAAAACATTATTCCCGCCACCATCCAACTGTTCATAATTTAGATAAATTTAAAATACTCAATGCGAAGGCATGTCGTACCTTCAAAGAAAACAAACGACAATCTTGGAGGAAATATGTCTCCAAAATTAATTCACGCACGCCCATGTCTAAGGTGTGGAACATGCTTCAGAGAATAAAAGGCAAAGGTTCAAAATCTGCTGTTCACCATCTTAAAGATGCTGATAACTTAATAACCGATAAATCTAAAATTGCAAATAAACATGGCGAAACTCTTGCCAAACTCTTCATTGACAAATTATGTCCCCGACTTTCAGAGATATCAGAAACAACAGGAAAAGACAAAACTTAATTTCGAATCAGATAACCGTGAAGATTATAATGAAGTGTTGTCATTACATGAGCTACATACAGCTCTTGAGCAAGCTCATGACACTGCAACGGGTGATGACAATATACATTATCAGCTACTGAAACACTTGCCTGAACCATGTCTGATGACAATTTAGATATATTTGACCAAATATGAACGTCCGGAAATGTTCCTACCTCGTGGCATAATGCCATTATCATCCCAATTCCAAAACCTGGCCGGGATCATGTGGATCAATCGAATTACAGACCTACATCTCTAACCAGCTGTGTCTGCAAAACCATGGAACGTTTGGTAAACAATAGATTAATTCAGTATCTTGAAACCAGTAACCTTATAACAAATATCCAACGTGGTTTCGGGAAAAAATCGTAGTACCATTGATCATTTGGTACGTTTAGAACCCTTTGTTAAAATGCTATAGTAAATAAACAACATGCTGTATCAATTTTCTTTGATCTTGAGAAAGCTTATGATACGACCTGGAAGCATGGCATTTTAAAGGATTTACATTATTTTGGTTTGAGAGGCCGTTTGCCTCTTTTTATATGACAGTTTTTTAAAAGACAGGCAAGTCCGAGTGGGTTATGGCCTGTCTGACCATTACAATCAGGATTAGAGTGTCCATGAAGGCAGCATTGTGTCTGTCACTTTATTTAGTATCAAGATCAATAGTTTATCCAAGGTTTTAAAAGATTCCATTGATGGATCACTTTCTGTGGATGATTTTAATATTTCTTGTCGTGGTAAAACTATGCTTACTATTGAACGGCAATTGCAGTTTTGTTTAAATAAAATAAATGGTGTCTTGAAAACGGCTTTAAATTTTCCAAGTACCAAACTAATTGTTTACACTTTTGAAGAAAATATAAGCCTCATAAAGACCCAGGACTATCTTTAAATGGCACTCCGATCAAAGTCGTAAAGAAGGCTAAGTTGTTGGGTCTACTTTTCGACTCCCATTGAACTTTTTTGCCGCATATTAAATCCCTTAAAGCTAAATGCCTGAAGGCCCTTGATTTTAGTCTAATCCTGCATTTAAATGTGTTTTCATCCCTCTTTATGAGGATTTGTACAACAAAAAGTCTTCTCTTGTTCCGCCTCTTGGGCTCAGAAGTAAACCATTCATTTCTGCTGCCGGCATTGAGCTGGAAAATATATCTCCTTCCCGTCTTCTTTCTTCTCCTCCATGGCAATTGGTTAGGCCACTAGTCGACCTAACACTCACTAAATTTAAAAAAAAATTAGAAACTAATGACTTACAATATAAACAAGAATATTATCAATTAAATGTAAATTATCTAACATATAAATGCTTATTTACGGATGGATCCAAGGATGGTGGCGCGGTGGCTTGTTACATGAAATAGAGCCGTATATTGGATATACCTACTTGGGTTGTCAGTCCAGATTTGAAAAGGTCATCATACGACGATGTCGTATTGTCCAAACAAGATATCCTTCCATCTTGTTGTAGCAAATATTTCTTGTGTGTGGATCCATCTATCCTTCCATCTATCCATCCTTCTCGTGGGAGCTAAATGTTTCTCCACTGTGGATCCACCTTATATTGGTTACACCTACTTGGGTTGTCAGTCATGATTTGAGGAGGTCATCATACGACGATGTCGTATTGGCCAAACAAGATATCCTTCTTGACTGTGTTGAATTCTGCGTCATAAAAGATAAATATTTCAATACCAAAACGGTAAATTAAAGTTAATTATCACTTAATCATTGAATTTTTAAAAGAGATAGATTTGTTCACTGAATTTTGATATATGTTTTGTAAATAGATAAAGTTTTATAATTGGTAGTTCAAATTATCAACTTAGATTGTTTGTGGCTGTATCCTCAAAGGGAATTGAAGTAGTGTAAAATTATTGTCCTCCTGAGAGGGTACGTAATTTCGGCTAAATTATCCTACAATCGCCAGCGGCTGAAGGGATGGTGTAAATCCAGCTAGGCTTCATGCAGCTAGCAACAGTGATGTAAGTTCCCCTGGTTCCTAGCATGGTGATCTACCTTCAGTTGTTGGCGATCTATAACCCGTGTATTATATTGTATTGTCTTCTTCAATTGGAATGTTTTAGCTTTGCTCGCTAGTTTTATATTATATCTGTGATAATCTAGTATTTTTACTGTCCATCGTCGACAGATGTTAATCTTCAAATTTTTTTCACTTTTTATTGTATAAATTGTCTCGTCACGATATGGCTGAGATATTGCCGATGTGACGTTAAATATTAACTCACTCACTCACTTAATTATTACATGATGAATTTTAATTTGTATTGTAAGAAGAACATGAAGTTTTATTTGTGAGAATGAATTAATGACTTCCACTCACTAGTGACATTACCTTTACAGGGGATGGAAGTAGCGGAAATTATTATCCCCTGAGAAGGTATGTAAGTCCCATTTCATTCCAAATAAATTAAAACTTTCCTCTTTGTTACTCGTAGAATATGTGTGTTTTTAATTTATGGTTGGAGGGATGTTGTAAATACAGCTAGGGTCCATGCAGGAAGCAACGGCACCGTAAGTCCCCATGGTGCCTAGTATGGTGATCTACCTTCAGGCAACCTATAGCCTGATTTTATAATGTATTCTCATTTATAGTTAAACTAATTTAGATTTAATTGCTAGTTTTTTGTTTTTTTTCGTGATAATCTAGTTGCTTTTACTGTCCTTTGCAGAGAGGTACGTATAATATCTAACTTTTTATTTTTATTTATTTATAAATGCTCGTGCCCTGAACATGCATCTTTAACACACACATTCTCTTGTTCAGTGGGTATCCTCCCATTTGTTGCGCATGGACACGTGTCGACACGGATACAAATCATCTCACTGCTGTTAACTATGTTTTGATGTAGATATTTGGGGAAATTGATATGACTTTCACTTCTTGGCAATTTGAAAAATATACATATACATAAAATGTTCTCGAATTTTCCAACGGGTGATTTGCCTTACACGACACATACTTTCAATGACATGACAGATATTATGATTAGATGTACAAGGAAATCACACGGATAGATTTTACGTGTGCTTTGTTTTACAAAACATGTTTTCCTCAGAAGGCATGATTATATGAACTAGAGTATCGATAGAAACAAGGGAGTCGACGTGCACCAGGCTCAGGTTCTCCAACAAGAAAGAGGTACAATTGGTGACAACCTGTTGCAGGCGTATTTATTCATCTTGCCATGCTTTAGTGAGAGCAATATCATCACCATGACAGCCGTACAGATTCAGTATGAACAGAACTATCACCGTTTACAGAACAGGCAGAATTATATCTGTATTCAATGTTCACATTTCTGGGAAGGGTGGCATTTAATATCTATAAGCATGCTGGACAATATTCCGGCTGAAACCATGTGGTAACATGATATTCCAGTTGTGTGCTCGTGTTCTTCAGTTGCACTCAGCCAGTAGTTGGCCTTAAACTTCACTCTGTCTCTGTCGCCTGTAGCCATGTCTTTATACTCCACTACAACCTGAAACGCCACAAACACACTGAACTCCACAACAAGTAATATACCAAATGATATATTTGGTCAGTTTAAACCTGCATCTTTGGCGACTGTCAAAGATGTTCTCTGCTCCAGTTGGAACCCTTAACCATCATATGTACTTAGGCTGAGTCTGTGTAACAAAATGTCTCAAATATTTGCTGCAGAAAGGGTTCACGATGGTGGATGTCAATGCCATATCGTCCCCAGTGGGGTACACTGTCCTTCTTACATATAGGTCAGGCAATGTGCCAAAGCCGAAGTCATAATATACATGTATATTACACCATTTATTACATTACAACTTCTCGAAGCTATTCAGCTAGGATAGTGTCGATAGGGCGTGTAGCCATAATTCTTTCACACTAAAATATTCACAAATTCTGTAACTCACGTATGCAACGAACCAGTCATCCCTGTGGCAGAGATTAGAAAATGCAAGATCAATGGTTTTCGGTCCGCATACAGAATCGTCAACAAACTGAAAGAAAACATTCATTGAAATCGGACATGAAACATTATTTACTCCTTTGAGTCATTGCAGTATTAAGTCCAAACAATAAATACCGTTTCCGTAATATCTATGTTCGTCCAATGCAGTGCCCACTGTACAAACCTTACTATGTTATATGAACGTGACAGTGATTTATCAAAACCTGACCCCAAATCAATTGTCTTTAGACTTTCATTGATCGTAAACTTGTCTTCTACAGCTTCTTTCCACTGGAGAATACTTAGCTTGCACTAAGTGATCACTTTATTCAGCTACAGTCTGTTCCAGAACAGCCAGCCTACCTGGTGTGTGTTAGTGTGCTATATTTTATTCGAGTACATTCTTGTTTTATCCTATGTGGTGCCGTTCTTCATTAAATGTTGCTTTCCATTGGAGAACTGTTATATTTTCTGAAGTATGAGATGGCTTTCTTCAGCTATGTAATATCTAGAACGGTCAATACTTCAGTGTGCGTCGTTGTTTCATGAGATTACAGTTAGCATTCCTGAATTAGTTCCTTCAGTGTGTTTCCAGGGGCCAACAGACAGCTTACCTGAGTGTACGTTAGCATCTTTCAGCATCTTTACAGGTGGGAACTGTTAGCTCACCTTCATTGCCTGTCGGTCTATCGCGACCTTCCTCTCCATGTGTGTTAACCTACCGTGAATGTACTACGACGTCCCATCCGTAGTATGACGTCTTTCCCATTCTCCAGTGCAACACACACTCGTCCACACGGCCCAAATATGCCTACAGTGAGGTCAGCTTCTGAATCAGAATCTCGTTGGCTCCCGGTCGTGAAGGTTAACTTGTAAGTCGTTTGTTTCCCTGTTGTTTGGAAAGGGGTGAAACCACTGTTTATCTCTGGTCCCTTTAGCATTATCATCAATCAGTATGGGATTAATATTCTCGTGCCTTATAGATCAATATGTGTTGTTTTTGTTTCTATGCAGGAGCTTTCCTCTCAACTTTGCGCTTTTCTTTTGATATTATTAGTTGTTATCCACATTTTAATTTCCCAAATTCATTATATTCGAGTCATAAACACCTATCGTAGCTGACAACATTGCATATGGCTTAAACTTTGAAAAACGCCATCATAAAAGTGCCATCAAATGCCATCATAAAGGTTTATGATTGTAAAACTATATTTTGGATCAGAAAATTTCGATTAGTTGACCTTTGATTAGTATTCTCGTGCCTTTCGTTTCGATATTATTTTCTGATTTCAAAGTATAATTTCCCACATTCATTATATTCGGGTTATAAACATCTATCGTAGTTGACAACACTGCATATGGCTTAAACCTTGAAAGACTAGCATCCATTATCATTTGGAAATGGATGCATCCAATGCCAAGATAAAAGTTTATGATTGTACAGCTACATATTGGATCAGTAACTTTCGATCAGTTGACCTTTGCCGTCCCTACCCCAAAAATTGTAGGTGAAATTTTGAACAATGTTTACGAGTACCAAAGCCTATGCTTTGTTTTATGTTACAATTTGTTACAGACTTACGGCCCTTGTCATGTGTTTCCATGTCATGCCGAGATAACTCATCACTTGTATTTCCTGTAAGTTTAATCATATTCAGACTACATAAACGTTAATTGTGAAGATATCAAAATATAAAAGCTGGTTAGAAACACATTTTCTGTTTTGTAGTTCGTCATATATATGCATTGGCTAAATTGTAAAAATATGCGAAAATGCAGAGACGAGATTTGACACAAATGCGATAGAGAAGATATAATTAAACCTGTACTATGACACAACTTCTCGTTGAGCAATAACACATGCGTATATAAAGGGAAACATTCTCAACTAGATTATTGATTGACATTAACTGCCCCTGAGAAATCAGAAAGATCACTGTCACTACCACGAGCTGTCGACATCACCCACGTTTATCCTAAATATTGTTTCATACTTTATCTGACTGGGACAGTTATTATATTGTAGGTTATTATGGGGCACACTGTCGAGATTAACAACATTTCACACCTGAAATCTGTCATGCGCTGTCATATATTCGGAGAGTTGACAAAATGAAATGTCAGTATTTCAACATAAAGCAGATTGTGTCTTTCAAAATATATCTGTGACATATATACATATATTTGAAACTATATGTTGACCAGACAATATTAATATACTACATGTATTTCGCCGGCTTAGATTTTGCATCATACTTATCATAGTCGACTCTGACGGTTCAGAAAAAGCTTTTTCTTCTGTTGCCTAACGTCACATTCCAGCCATATAGCGGCCATCTGATGAATATTCGAGTTTGGAGCAGACAATCCAGTGATCAAGGGCATGGACATCGGTCCATGCAATCGGGGTACCAAGTCAGCGAGTCTGACCTCCCGATCGCGATCTCGGCTAACATGGGTTGCTGAAGACTGAGGCTAACCAAGATCTTCACTGGTTCCAAAATACCAAAGGTACCCGTTGGTATGCTTGATGAGGAAGACTTTTCTGCAGCTCAACTATGTTAGCTTTTAGCCAAATGATTTCAGATAGCGTTGTTTAAAAAAACTACAGTAAAAGTTCAGTGTAATTTCATGGGGTGTTCACGTTCAAAGCATTTGTAACAAATACCACACCTTTCTTTAAACTGTGTATGCACATCTATCATGCTGTTGTGTTTCTTAACTAGCATGCTCAAACAGCAACCGAAAATCCCCTTTCTTAAAAAAATGATTACTATTAATGTGTGAAAACATTATGTTCATTGTGATCTCTGGCTGCAATTTCCCGAAAGGTGCCTAACATTAAAGGATACTTACTAGCGCATCTCTTCATGCATGTGTGTTGGTACATCACGCCTCCCGCTGTTCTGTCATGTCGCCCATCGTCACAGACTTCAAGAAAATATAAACAGAGACTACAGCAGACATAACAATGCGCATCATACATGCGCTGTAAGAGGCGACAAAATAGATAGATGGTTGGATGGTCCTTATAATATCGGCCACCTGTAAGAGGCGATTAAATAGAAAGATGGTTGGGCTAGTTTGCTCATAATATCAGCCGTGGAGTGTTCAATAAACTCCCTGAACACCTGTCAGAGGCGAATGAATAGATAGATGGTTGGGCTAGTTTGCTCATAATATCAGCCGTGGAGTGTTCAATAAACTCCCTGAACACCTGTAAGAGTCGATTAAATACATAGATGGTTGGGCTAGTTTGCTCATAATATCAGCCGTGGAGTGTTCAATAAACTCCCTGAACACCTGTAAGAGGCGAATGAATAGATAGATGGTTGGGCTAGTTTGCTCATAATATCAGCCGTGGAGTGTTCAATAAACTCCCTGAACACCTGTAAGAGGTGAATGAATAGATAAATGGTTGGGCTAGTTTGCTCATAATATCAGCCGTGGAGTGTTCAATAAACTCCCTGAACACCTGTAAGAGTCGATTAAATACATAGATGGTTGGGCTAGTTTGCTCATAATATCAGCCGTGGAGTGTTCAATAAACTCCCTGAACACCTGTAAGAGGCGAATGAATAGATAGATGGTTGGGCTAGTTTGCTCATAATATCAGCCGTGGAGTGTTCAATAAACTCCCTGAACACCTGTAAGAGGTGAATGAATAGATAAATGGTTGGGCTAGTTTGCTCATAATATCAGCCGTGGAGTGTTTAATAAACTCCCTGAACACCTGTAAGAGGCGAGTCAATAGACAGCTAGTTCGGTTAGTTTGCTCTTAATATCAGCCGTCGAGTGTTCAATAAACTCACTAAACACCTGTAAGAGGCGATTAAATAGAATAGATGGTTGAACTAGTTTTCTCATAATATCAGTCTCCCAGAGTTAAATAACCCCCTGTACACCTGTAATTACCAAGCAGACTAGTTGGGGAAGATAAACCAATCTGTTGTTGTCCACATGACAGGTGACTTCAAACGGTTATTGAGAAGAACAGATTTTCACTGCTGACGACAATTTGCAAAACACACCCGATGACTAACTTTTCACCTGATTGCGCTATCAAAATTAATTAGTCCAGCATCGACTATATAAACAAGTCCCTGTCATGGTGATCTACCTTCAGTTGCTGCTGATCTCCAAGCCGTTTTGATATAGTATTGTCTGTACTATCTGTCTCATTTCAATTCTCTAACTGTGATAATCAGGTTATTTTACTGTCCTTTGACGTCAGTGGGTTTTTTCTTCAAATAAATTGTGTGTATTGTTAATTTATAACTATTTACGTCACAATATGGCTAAAATATTGCCGATGTGACTATAAATCTTACATGACTCATAGAAATAGAATACAACTGTTTGATGTACAGATTATTCTCGTGACTGTGACTCCACTACTATCTACTTACGATCATCACTGTAACCACGACATCGTTTGCTGTGTCCGCTGTACACAAAATACAGACATTTCCCGTGTGTGCCACAGGTCACGGCACATGAAACCAGGTTATCTTCAAGAACAGAGTATAATGGTTCCTTTGTCTCCCCACTCTTGTCATCATGTTTCTTGCATATGTAGTACGTTTCATAAACAGTGCTATGAACGTAAACTGCCCAGAACAGCCACATGCACCAAATCTTCCCATCACGGAGGGACGTCATCCTTCATAGGAAGGAAACTACAAAGTGAGAAAATGGTTCGCAGAATCATTTTTTTCACTCAAAATATTTCCAGAAATGTATCCAGCTAAGTAAAATATAATACCCCCATTTATTCCTGAAAAGTAAAGTGATCTGTTCGAAAGAGTATCAAGTGTCAATCGATGAATGTCCATCGTACAGTCCAATGGAGTACTGGTACTATTTATATATGTATAAGTCCATAACGTTTCTGAAACTAAAATATGAACAAGAATGCACTTTATAGTTGTGAATTGTTTGAGTGTGCTGTGGAAATATGAGTCAGTTGTCAGGCTTCATCAAAACAACGGATAGACTTTTGGATAAAGTGTGTTATAAATAAAATTGAAATAGAAACCGATGGAAAGACAAACAGGAATCGTGATAGTACAGTGTGGTACCAATGTGCACTGATTTATCCATCGGATACGTTGACCCACAATTGGTAAGCTAGGAGACATTTGAATCCATCTATGAGTGATCCTGTGACAACAATCTGGATAATGATGACAAGGTCGACCCCAATACCAGATACCCCCGTGAAATCAAACAGTCACCTGGATACTGATGACAAGGTCGACCCCAATGCCAGATACACACGTGTTTTCAAACACTCACGTGGTTTAGCTGATACTGAAGTACTGTCTAATCAGTACTTCTACAAGTATGTGCTAACGGCTGCAAGTATGATTCAAATCCAGCTGGAGCCCATGCAGGAAGCAAATGTACTGGAAGTCCCCATGATCCCTAGCATGGTGAGCTTCCTCTAGTTGTTGGCAATCTATAGCCTGTTTATATATTGTATATACATATATAGTTAAAGTGTTTTAGATTTAATTACTAGTTTTAAATTCATATCTGTGATAATCTAATTCGCTGACAGTTTTTTGATAACTAACCATCAATTACTATGTATAACAAGTAATTTTTCTCGTCACGATTTGGCTGAACTATTGGCGATGTGACAATAAATTTTAACTCACTCACTCACTCACTCACTCAACAAATATGTTTCATTACACGACTACTTGTTGTGGGATTCGCTGGTTTTGTTAGTATTCACCTTTAGTTGAAGATTTTCGTCAATATAAGTAGTTTTAGGAAATATTCAGGCTGACCTTAATCTTCTGTACGACATCAGCGCACGCACGGCGTTTACGGTCACAGAACATATTTCTTAAAAAAAAAAATACTAAATAGAAGAAACACGTACACTAATGAATATTGAAAACAAATGTGGATTGGTAAAGATAATGGTTTTATTCAAATGGACGTGAGCACGGAAATGCCATGGCCTTATTTTGGGGCTAACCTTCATCTTGGGATCATTATGAGTTCATCCCGAGAAACCCCGGTCAACACGTATCTCCCTACAGCACTTCATGGCGGTGGGAAGTAAATGAACAAGTCAGTGAAAATGTGTAAAATGTTTGTAGTGTAGAGTGCATTTGTGGGATTAGCAATGATCAAATGACTATCCATCTATCCATCCACAACAGCAGAGAAGGAAAACAGGTGGAGTGACTGAGTGTGTTAATATTTATCGTCACTTCGGCAATATCACAGCCATATCGCGACGAAAACAATTTATACAACAAAATGTGAAAACATTTTGAAGATTAAAACCTGTCGACGATGGACAGTAAAAATACTAGAGAATCACAGATATGAATATAAAACTAGCGAAAAAAAGCTAACATATTCCAATTAAAGGAGACAATACAGTATAAAACATGGGATCGCCAACAACTGAAGGTAGATCGCCATACTAGGGGCCCTGGGGACTTACATTACTTTGCTACCTGCATGGAACCTAGCTGGGTTTACACCATCCCTTCAGCCGCTGGCGATTGTAGGAAAATTTAGCCAACATTTAAAATATATAAAATACCATGGTCCCTAGTATGGTGATCTACCTTCAGTTGTTGGCGATCTATAACCTGTTTTTATAGTATGACCAGAAATTATTGAGAATTTTAGGAATATGTTTATTTGGATTTCTAGTATAAACAATCTTGACCAGCTATCAAATGCTTAGTTTCATTCAAGAGAGAAAACTCCGTTAATCCTTTTTTATTAGTTTGTGAAGAGTTATCCCCCTTTGTTTACTTGCTAGCAGACGACATTTTCAGTGATCCTCAGTATGGATGATTTAGAGAAGAGGAAGTTGATGTTAGAGTATTATAACAAGGACATCAGATCAGCTAAAGTGATTTCAAGTAGAACAGGCATCCCTTTGTCCAATGTTTATTGTGTTTTGAAAAATATTGCAAATGGATATGGAATTGAGCACAAGGGAGGCGCAGGTAGGCCCCGAAAATTGACTGTCGGTGACAGGAGGCGGCTTGGTATTTTTGTTTCTAAAAACAAACGAAGGAGTTTAGAAAACTTAAGGCTCGATATGATTGATAGAGCAACTGTGGCTGTCTGTTACGAGACAATTAGAACTGAGCTTCATGCAATGGGTTGGCAGAAGAGTCGAGGAATTCCATCACCGATCATGAAACCTGAAAGAAAAGTAGCGAAGGTTGAACTGGTGCTTACAGCATAGAAATTTTAACTGGGACAATGTGATTTTCTCAGATGAAAGTTCTGTGTGGCTGTTTCCTAATACACTGAAATTCTGGACAAAAAACCCCTGAAAAACCTTTGTATCAGCGCCCAAAGTACAGTCCGAAATTTAACGTGTGGGGTGGCATATCTGTGCTAGGGGCAACGCCCCTCTGTGTATCTGAAGGGAATATGAAAGTGAGCGGTACACAGATATGCTCGAGGGACATTTACTTCCATCTGCTCACGTGTTCTATGGAAATGTTTGGATTTTCCAGCAGGACAACGACCCAAAACATCGTTCAAAGCATTCACATGCCTGGTTTCGGACCCAAAATATGACATTATTAGATTGGCCAAGCTATAGTCCTGACCTAACTCCAATAGAAAATGTTTGGGGACTTATGAAGGAAAGTGTCAATAAGAAAAATCTGACAAATATTGCTGAAATGAAAGAAGAGGTGCTCCGATATTGGGACAGCATGGACCAAGACTTTCTAACTTCTTTGATCAGTAGTATGCCCCGCCGCATTGAAGCCTGCATTGCTGCCCATGGTGACTTGACAAAATACTAACTGTTCACCTGTCTTTTAATCTGGAGTTATGTTCTGCTAATATTCACATTTAATACGTGCGTAATGAGTGAAAAAAAAAAATACGATCTTAAATTCTCAATAATTTCTGGTTGTACTGTATTGTATCGCCCTCTATAGTAAAAGTAGTTTAGATTCAATTACAAGTTTTAAATACATATCTGTGACACATATCTGTTGGTTTTACTGTCCATTGTCGACATATATTTTAAATTGATTACCTTGTTTTCATCGCTATATGGCTGTAATATTTCTCACTCACTCACTCATGTAACTCACTCACTTATGTGGGGGGCTATTTAGGATATAAACATCGTAAATCAGTGGTAGACAGAATGGATAGTCTTAAAATATATCTAATTAAAAGACTATCGACTAGGTCTAACAGTAATATAATTTTCAAAAACACTACGTTTTTCTCCTACATAGCCGCCCAACAGACTACGTTTAAAACATATGGAGATGTACGTCCTAAGTGTATGTGCTTGACTGTGTGGACTTTTAAAATGCCAGAGATTCATATGAGGCAGCAATACATCTGACAGATATGTTTTCCCACGTGAGTGGGCATCGCATTGTGAACTACCAGAGAGATATTGCTCTCGAGTCTCTATCATAATTGTATAATGTATGTGTGTAATAAATTGACTTTTTGTAATTGCTGCCATCATGTTTTCCGTTTGTAAATGATAGTGTAATGAAGAGATATATAGTTTAAGAAACACCATTTAAAATTTGTACATGTAATTGTGTACATGTACAGAGGTACAATTTCACCTGAACTCAGTCTCAACATTTACATCCACTGTCTTCGTTCCGTAGAAAAAAACTGCATAATTCGGCATGGCACGAAATGCGAATTGAACTCGTATGTGAAAGGCGTGGTATGTGCCTTTCGCATTTGTGTTTATACATTGTAATATTCTGTACAAAGAAAACAATCCACTATTTATGAATGAAATAATTTAATACATAACAGCGTGTCTGTTATAAGCCCAATGAAACACGACATGTTGCAGCCAACTGTTTGCTGGACTGTGAGGCTGTACTGTGAGGGTGGGGTGGGGGGAGTCGTTCCCATTGAACGTGCTTCTCCATAAATAATCATCAACACCACAAATATCCTGAAATCAACAAGTACAGTCCGTTTGAGACAAAATGATACCGATGAATCGCCATCTAGCACAAAAACAAATAAGCATAACAGAATCAAACCAACGCGCACTGCAATAAAAACAACAGAGCAGCTCTAGAAAAAAATTGCATATTTTTGGTCACAAATATAAAAAAGATGTTTAAGAAACTGTCATCATTTATTTGTGCGTTTTCCCATTTTGTTACAAGGGCGCAAGGCAACTAAAGGAACAGCAAGAAAAGCACAAGGACGTCCTGACGGTGGATACTAGTCCGATATCGCCCTGACTGTCATGCACGTCTGTCAAAGCAGTCAACAAAGCAACAGTCAACAAAGCAACATAGTCTCCGTATGTAGGGCAAAGCGATCCTTGCTCACTTTAAACGCATCCACACTCACATAATATCAAGACTAGTAACTCACGTCTTCAATGAACCAGTCACCCTTGGTGCAGGCATCAGAAAAGGTCAACCCTATTCCGTCCACTCCACAGACAGAATTTCTGGTAAACTGAAAGAGATCACCCTTACCAATATAGTATATGACACAGTACCTTGAGTACGTGTGTAGGCGTTTGTAAAACCACGAAAACTTTCACATACTTATCAAACATACGTGTTCATCACAGTATCCATTGTACGGTACCTGTATTATGAGGATGTGTTAATGGTGTAGCTACCTGACCCTGACAAATATGAAAAACGAACACTCATTATGTTGATATGTAACATACAACTTTATTTGCCACTGCTGTAGGGCCCTTCCCCGACAAAATCAGAAAAAAAATATCCCGTGTGCTGATATTTAACACACAACTTTATTCGTCAAGGCTGGGATTAAGCTAAATTCACAATGACAGTGTCATCAAACCAATTGATTTTCTGGTCACATGAGAAATTCATGTTGACCTTTGATTGTTGCCAAAGCAGAATGCATTTTGTAGGTTTCTGTTGTTTTTTCTAGTGGTAGAACAATGGAATAACAGTACTCCTGACTTCTTCAAACAGACGCGTTTAGAGCGATGTTGTATTGTATATTACAGTCACGCTGCTCCTGTGGAGATTGTCGGGGAAATCGGTCCTCAAAACCATATCCATGTTGCGAAAAGCAACTGAAATAGCTGTCAGGCTCGATGACCGGTTGAATATATACACTCTCAAAAAAGAAACTCACGGGTGAATTTTCATTATCGTACTTTATTCCAAGTCAAACTGAAACAAATATTTGTATTGGCGGCCAAATGTATTGAATGCCAAAACACATCACCTGATAAAAATATTAACCCTAAACC
This sequence comes from Haliotis rubra, assembly GCF_003918875.1. NCBI lineage: Eukaryota > Metazoa > Mollusca > Gastropoda > Lepetellida > Haliotidae > Haliotis > Haliotis rubra. The sequence continues at coordinate 154,600 of NW_025765285.1, read as the reverse complement.
CGTCATTTTCCGACATGTTTGGACCTTTCAAGTTGAAATGAAATCACTGTGTGATGCACGTGCAATCTGGTGAACTTGTGTTCTAAAGTGAGATATGAAAAGAAATGACACAATGGTAGTTCTAGACGCACTTTTGAGCTCACCACAGATATTGTCGAAATGACAAAATGGGAGCTGAAGATCGAGATGTTGCAATTGGCCGTCTGGGGGATAGAGAGTTAGCAACATCCGTTGCACGCCTCTAACATGTACACCATCGCGCTATTTCACGACTTTGGGGTGGTTACCAACACTTGGATCCACCAAGGACCGCTCACGAAGTGGTAGACCAAGGGTTACAACTGGGGCATGGGTCGTCACATCCGGTTGTTCCATCTGCGCAACAGGACTGTGGCAGCAACAGAAACCGCAAGAAATGTTTCTGCACAGACTATAAGAAATCGCCTACGACAGAGTGGACTTCGTGTAGAAGACCTTACGTTTACTACGACGTCATCACCGCCTTACTTGAGTTCTTTGGTGCAGGAACATTCAGAGATGGGATTGGAGACACTTGCAAAGAATTTGGTTCAATGACGAGTTTCATGCTGGAACATCATGATGCTAGAATCAGAGTGTACCGACGTTGAAATGAGCGTAACATCCTGAACTGTGTCGCGCATGTTGACGGATTTAGAGGAGGAAGTGTGATGATGTGGCCGGCAATTTCTTGTAGAGCATCCAAACAGAATTCAGAACAGTGAAGTGTATACGTGTTAGTATGGTGTTATTAGTTTCAGAAACAGGCACAGCGTAGCATTCATTTAGTGTGTTTCACGTAGCCACCGCGCTCAGAGTTGCAATACAAACAAATACTAATTACAAAATCTAGATTTATTTATACTACCAATAAAAAATTTAGACTCACTTAAAGCACTCACTATATGTTATGTAGATATATATGGTTACATCCAAGATGAATTTCTCCACTAACTTGGGAAAAGTATGGACAAGAACTAAAGAGCTGTCTTAAAAACTAATTCATTTTGTTTCTTTTGGTATTTAGCCATACATGGTTCACATCACAGGGGACCACAGCCACCAGTGCCCCATTTAACAATGGACATTTATCAACTGACATTTGATACTATTTCTGCCACTTTTTTTTGAAGAAATTAATGTGTGTACTAATATTCATTAAGCTGGGGACATTCCTCAAAATCAAATGCTAGTTCTTGATAAAATTGTGCACGAATCGCCCAACCAACCCTTTTTCTCTTTGAATAGTTTCCTTCATACCAAGGATGAAGTTCCTCCGTGCTGGGAAGATTTGGTGCATGTGGGTGTTTTGGGCAGTTTACGTTCGTAGCACTGTTTATCAGACGTCCTATAGATGCAAAAAACAGGATGGCAAGAACGAGGATCAAACAAAACCATTGTTCTCTGTTCCTGAACATAATCTGGCGTCATGTGCCGTGACCTGTTGGACAGACACATACTGTCTGTATTTTGTGTACAACAGGCATAACAAACTATGCCATGGCTACGGTGAAGATGGTAGGTACACGTTTGCTACTTTCAGTTTATTGTATGTATATGTGTGTTATAACTTATAGCTTATATATAGATCTATCCGTATTATTTTATCTTGCTGTTGATCACTGGATTGTCTGGTCCAGACACGATTATTTACGGACCAGCGCCATATAGCTGGAATATTGCTGAGCGCGGCATAAAAATAAACTCACTTACTCACTTATTTAACTGTGGGCATGAACGAGATCTCCTTTCAAATAATGATGGCAGAATCTGTAATAAATAGAAGTTTTAATCTTCAGCTAAACATCAGTTAGTGGAGTTGAGTTGAGTTGAGTTGGGTTGGGTTTTGCGTCACATCGGCATTATTCCAGCCATATAGTGACGAGGACAAGTTTGCATTAATAGACATTGTAAGTACATACTCAGAATGAGTTTATTTCAAAAACATATGTTCATTACATTGTCAATTAAAAGCAGAAAAAGTCATAGCACCAAAGTTAAAGGCAGGCAATTTGTTAGTCACATTTCACAGTTACAATTTATGATAGTCACATTTCACGGTTACAATTTATGATACAGATCAACTTCCCTCAGGTAGTTCACTATCAGATGAACAGATCTTTCAGATTTGTTGCATCATAATGTGAGTCCCTTGCAGACGATAAGTCCACGCATTCAAGCAGAATATGCTTGATGGTGAAAACCTCATCATGAGTAAACCGACTGTGGCCAATGCGGCATCGTCGTAAAGTTACCTCATCACGTCTTGACTTACAACCCAAGTAGGTATAACCAATTGTTGACTTCAATTCATACAGTTTATTTCTTCCTACTGGAGTGTCCCATCGTTTTTGCATGAGGTCTCGAGTATAGCTTTTGATAGTGGGTTTGAAATCACTGTACGGGATCAGCAGTGGAGATAAGGGCCCCTCAAGAGCTGCTTAAAAGTCCAGACTGATCTCTCCCTCTGCATGAGGGTGTGTGTGGGGGTGGGTGGGGGTGGATGGTGTGTGTGTTTAGTCAGGGCAATGTTTTATTGTAACAGTAATCTTCTAAAGGAGGACAGTGCTTGACACCTTCAGGACCACTGATGACGCATTGTAATAAAGGGAGTTGACAGACAGACATGACCCACGAAAAGCAGGACCACATAGAATACTCTATAAGCTACCTACCCCTCCCCAGCCGTTGAGGCAAAGGTCATACACAGTCATCTTAGACACCACGTGCACATGTTCGTTTTACAGTTACATAAGTTTATCTTCCCCAAAGAGTCTGCCTGGCGGTTACAGGTGTTAAGTGAGTTTATTAAACACTGAAACGGGAGCCCTTTGTTAAAATGTGTTAAATATTCTTGTCTGTTATTCTTTGTGCATATCTTCACTATTGCCTATTAAAAACTTGAACATAATTTCTCTTAGTCCGTGCCGACGAAGGGAACGACAAAACAACGGGTGACCAACAGACGTGCAAGATGAGATACCCAAGTAAGTATCCTCTTTAATAAAGTTAGATCTAAAATGTGCATAATCGGCATATTTCGATAAAATTCAGCTTGAGAGCACAAATGACATTTTTTTACACATAAACATGCTGTTTTGTAAGTAAGGTGAGTGATTGTTTCTACTTGGGTGTGATTTTATCACACCAGCATACAAGCTGTATTTGTTACACATGTTGAGAACAGAAGTGCAAACCCAAAAATTACATTGAACACTATTTTGCAGATTTTGTATTGCACTTTCAACAAACGATACTCGCTGGAATCATTTGGCCATGAAAATCACAAAGAAAGAAAAAATCTATATGTTGACCTGCATAAAAACAATGTGCACACAACAAGCTTTACTCTTTCATTCAGCTTCAGTCTTAAGCTTAGACAGCAAGGAATCGATTTTCGAAACCCTCTTAAAATTGAAATAGTTGTACAGTTAATTTAGATGATTTGTGTACCTGTTTTCGAACTGGTTAGAATTGATCTCCAGCAACCCATCTTATGGCCAGGCTCGCTGACTTGGTTGCCACATATCATCATTTCCAAAATTCGTAGATCAATGTTTCTGCTGCTAATGGCTGGACTGTCTGCTCCAGGCTCGACTCTTTTTCAGATCGTCGTCAACTACCTGGTAAATTGCTCCGTGCGGCATTCAGCAAAAGATAAACCAAAAAACACAAACAAGCAAAAGCTATTTTCTAGACTGCCGGAGCCCTAAAGTCGAAGATAGCAAAATAATAATAATAATAATAAATTAAAAAAATACATTTGTATAGCGCTTGTTTCCAGTAAAATTAACTGCTGAAAAGCGCGGGAATACACAGTCTAACAGTAGCAGACTTTAAACAAATGTGTTTCCAGTAGTGGTTTCAATGATTCAAACTCAGGGGCACTTCTTATTTCAAGTGGGAGGGAGTTCCATATCTGGAGGGCTGAGAATTCGAAACCCCATCCTAACAGTCCTTGAGAAGCCATGTCGGTAACGGGTCCAGGGAGCAAGAATTGTTTGGACGTAGAGAGATAAGTTTCCTGGTTTCCTTCTCGTGAATCTGGGAAAATGAAGACAGTGCTGTATGATTATCAGGAACGCCACTGGTGGGGATGGTGGTCACAGGTCTCACAGTTCTACTGTCCAGACTGGAACGAAGAATTTAAATCTTTTCAGTGAAATACTTGGATACTGTAATCACCATTTTGAGTTTAGAGTCATAGTTTGGCAGATTTGTTGTTGTTGTTGTTGAGTTGGGCTTTACGTCACATCGGCATTATTCCAGCCATATAGTGACGAGAACAAGTCTGCATTAATAAGCATTGTAAGTACAGAGTCAAAAGGAGTTTTTTTCAAAAACATATATTCATAACATTGTCATTTAAACACAGAAAAAAGCATAACACTAAATTAAAGGCAGGCAATTTGTTAGTGACATTACACAGTAACAATTTATGATACAGATCAACTTCCCTCAGGTAGTTCAATATCAGATGAGCGCTCACGCGGGAGAACAGATCTTTCAGATTTGTTGCACTATAGTGTGAGTCCCTTGCAGACGCTTTGAATGCTTCTCGAACAAAGGTCTGTCTCACAGTCGATAAAGATCCTTTTGGCCATTAGATTTTTCAATTGCATCATTGTAGAAAGTTTTCTTTGCCTCGTATACAAGGGCATGGACAGCAATGGGATGGGCAGAGTGCATCTCTTTGAAGACTACCAGATCAGGCGTCCTCATCCGCCTCTCCAACTGTCGTCGATACTGTTACTAAATACGTGTAGTGAGTTTGTGTTGTCTATACTTAAGATGACAGCCTACCTTATCACATAGTACTGTTTCAAAGTACTAATCTGCTATGTATTTTGTCAAACTCTGGTTCCAATCGAATCCCAAGTACACGAAACACTCACTTCACAGATTGTGATGTTTTTAATTTCAACAGCATAATAATAACTGTCAGTCGATAGTCTAAAATGTCTGTGCCACCCAAGTCGGAGACAAGGATGGATGTGAAAAGGATAAACGCTGATGTTGCCTACAGGCCGTGGGAGTGACCGTAACCTTTGTGTTTTTTCAGGTGCAGGTAATCTCAGTTCAGCTAGTTGGGTGTGTTTGTCCTTTGTATATAGATGCTTTGCTTTGCGACTTTGGTCAATGTTACAGATTTCACAAAATGGGAAGATATGACATTACGGTATCCAATGCACATATACTAAGCAGCATAAGAAACGTCACTTTTGAATTTTCCTTCGCAGAAACGGATAACTGTAAACTCATTTAATATCTTGATGGTATTTTTTGGACAACTTTACCTGAGCAAAGACATTCCTTCCCAAACTCAGAATGGAACCTAGGAAATGGTCTCAAAAACGCAGCCTGATCTCGGAGATGGTACAGTGTTCTCCATGTTTTTCATGCACCTTATGCTGCGCGTGCTGTTCACAAGGACCAGCCCTATAAAATGCAACCCCAAAGCTCGTTGAAACATTCACATTACAACGTCAGCAGGATGCCGCGAATCATGACAGCTCAGAGGAACCAGGCGCTAGGAAGACTTGAAGCTGGCCACACTTCACAAGCCGTTGCCAATCACTTCCAGGTCAACGTTCGGTCCATCTACAGGCTGCAGCAACGTTTTAGGGCCACCAACACCACAAATGATCGCCCCCGTACTGGCAGACCAATGGTGACAACATGACGACAAGTCCGCCATGTTGTGCGACAGCATGTACAGAATCCCTTCATGCAGTCATCCGAAACAGTATGCCAGACAGTGGTAACATAAGGAAGCCCAATCAGTACTAATACAGTATGCCGACGTCTTAGCAGCGGGAACTTCCATTGCCATAGACCTTACCGTGGACCTATCCTCATCCTCGTCATCGGCGTGAACGTCTACAGTTTGACCTACAACACCAAAACTGGCGACATAGGCAATGGAGAACTGTTCTGTCACAGATGAGAGTCGGTACTGCATATCAACTGCAGATGGCAGAACAAGAACATGGCGACGACGTGGCCAGCGCTACTCAGACCAATGTGTTTTGGAAAGAGACTCATGGGGAGGTGCAAGCATCATGGTATGGGGTGGAATAGGCCTGAACCAGAGAGTAGGTTCTGTGGTGTTCCAGAACCTTGGTCCGGGTAGAGGAGGCGGCATCACAGCAGTGCGCTACATCGACCAAGCTCTCAGATCCCACGTCATAACAACAATTTCCAGCATGATAACACACGGGCCACACTGCCAGAGCTACATTCGACTTCCTACAGCAGAACGGTGTCAACATTATGCAGTGGACAGCCCTTAGTCCTGATTTAACCCCAATTGAACATCTTTGGGATGAAATTCAGAGGAGACTGAATAATGTCATCCCAAGGCCGAACACAGCCGATTTATTGCGCCAGGCCTTTCTCAGAGTGTGGTGGTCACACTAGATACTGAAGTCAAGAGTCTGAATGGACTGAAGTCAAGGGGCTGAATGGACTGCAAACTTCACGTAATGTCTTGAAATTATGCTGAGTTATTCCTTGGTGTGTCAAGATATTGTACGCAAAAAACATATTTGATCCGCTTATTATGGCCATGTCTGTAATGATTTCATTACAGTGCCTATCTAGTTTTGAATACGTAATGACTCTTTCTTGGCTGCTGAGTATATATGACAAAATTCAAAACCCAAAATGTTTCTCACCTGCTTTAAGATCTGTCACGTCTGTACATGTTCACAATTGGCATTGAAAAAGTGTGGGAATGTGTATTATATTTGCCAGGACGTAGGCATGATGAGATAATGTGTAATAAGGTACACCTTTGCCTTGATCTAGTATAGCTAAAGTACGGGGGCGCTTACCTAAATTATCTCATGTGTAATAAGGTACACCTTTGCTTTGAACTAGTATAGCTAAATTACGGGGACGCTTATCTAAATTATCCAATGTGTAGTAAGGTACACCTTTGCTTTGAACTAGTATAGCTAAAGTACGGGGACGCTTATCTAAATTATCCAATGTGTAGTAAGGTACACCTTTGCCTCGATCTAGTATAGCTTAAGTACGGGGACGCTTATCTAAATTATCCCATGTGTAATAAGGTACACCTTTGCCTTGATCTAGTATAGCTAAAGTACGGGGACGCTTATCTAAGTTATCCCATGTGTAGTAAGGTACACCTTTGCCTTGATCTAGTATAGCTAAAGTACGGGGACGCTTATCTAAATTATCCCATGTGTAATAAGGTACACCTTTGCCTTGATCTAGTATAGCTAAAGTACGGGGACGCTTATCTAAGTTATCCTATATTTGAAGGTAAAGTATAACGATTAAGCACAGCTAAGATTTCTTCGAAAGTATATACACAGAATATAGGCAAAGCAGAAAACCGTATTTGATATAAGAAAATAGTATTTGCACAAAACAGACAAGTATTGGAGTAAGGCTTGTGTGCTGTAGAGACTTATATTTTTTTCTTAAAACGAACGAGAATATTATTCCCATTGATGAAAATAATATAAGGAAAAGAGATAGACATTGGTCTTACCCTTCTCCATACCACAGGGAAAAGAGCTACTTACAAGTTAACCTTCAAAACCGGGTGGGAACAACATGCTGCTTCCAAAGCTGACATGAGAATAGACATAACCGGGCCGTGTGGACAAGTTGGTACTGCAGTGGAGACTGGGAAACGCTTCAGACTGAGGAGAGGACGACAAAATTCATTCAGGGTAGGTCCACATCCGAAGTGGAAGGTCCCAGGTAGCCAACGGGCAATAAAGGTAAGCTTATTGTTTCCGTCTGGAAATATGTTGAAGAACGCCGGTGCACACTCAGGTAAGCGACCATTTCCCGCCTGGAAATGTAGTGATACCCCCTACTAAAGGGAAGCTGACTGAATGAAATACAGCTGTGGAACCATATGCCAGAATGTAGCTGCAGAAGGCCATCACACACTGAAATCGAAGTCCCAAGATAAATGTTTTCTATTTTTGTAAATATTTGACACATTCTCATGTAATAGCTTTTATACGATGGGTAGTGCATGGCACAATTATTGCTGTTATAGTAAGGCCTATGGTTTAACTCCAACACTACTCTGACTCAAAGTGAGTGAGTGAGTCACATCGGCAGTATTTCAGCCATATCGTGGTTATATCAAGTCATATATTAATGATAATTATAGGTAAAGTATTAAAAAACTGTCAACGAAGAACAGTAAAACAACTAGACTACCACAGATATATATTTTAAAACAAGTAATGGAATTTTAACCATAAATGACAATACAATATAAAAACAGGCTGTAGATTGCCAACAACTGAAGGTAGATCACCATACCAGGGACCTGACTCAGAGTCGTATACATGTATACTGATTTTTAGGTGCAGAGATGATGTTTTTCAGTTTTATGGCCATTCTGTGTGCGGTGTCAACGGAATTCGTCTTGCATTTGCTGATTTATGCCACAAGGATGACTGGTTCGTTGCAAATGTTTGTTACAAAGTTTGTGAATTCGAAAGAGTAAATATCAATGAATATGAATTCAGACTGAACATTCCAGCTGTACAGATCCTCGAATAGATTATTTATCCAAATATTTCTGCAGAAAATGGGAAAGTTGATAGTCATTATGACATACATTACCTGTATTAAGGACTATAAACCGTGGTCTTGTATATATCCCTTCTGCAGCAAATAGTTGATATCGTTGTAAGACAGACTAAGACTGAGTTTGAAACATTGCTGCAGTCAGTGTGGTTAGGGGCGAGGAGGTTACATTTTAACAATAACAGAGAAGGAACTCTTGACATGCACCACGGACACGTGAAATGTAGGTTCAAATTGACTTCGGTATATTACTAGTTTTTAACATTAGTGTATTTGTGGTGTTTCAGGTTATAGTGGAGTATGAAGAGCTGGCCACTGACTACAGGGCAGAGTGACGTTTGAGACAAACTACTGGCTGAGTCCAAATGTAGAAGATAATCAGACAACTGGAATAGTGTGTTTCTACCGCAGTCCGGTCGTCATACCTGGAGATACTGAATGCAAGTCTTCTCAGAGATGTGAATAATGAAAGTCATACATGCAGATACTGAATGCAAACCTACTCAGAGATGTCATACCTGGAGATACTGAATACAAACCTACTCAGAGATGTGAATAATGAAAGTCATACCTGGAGATACTGAATGCAAACCTATTCAGAGATGTGAATAATGAGCACAGGTGTAATGTTGTCTTTTGTATGGACTGTTGTGTTAATGATATCTTCTACCGTCTAGTACCAACTGTCATTTAAGAATGATAATATGAATAAAAACGCCTGCAGTGGTTTTCATCAATTTTGGTATTCCTATTGCTTGTCTCTGTAGAATCGGAGTCTGGTGAACGCCACACAGTTGCATCTACCGACAATCTTGCACATCCAAATCACATCTTTGTTATCTTATGGAAAGTATGCATTATGTAAAGCAGGCCACTCTTTCGTTGCCTGAACAGTGATGAAATATACCAATTACCCAATCAGATGTGAGCTTTCTTCAACCATTTTGTTAATTTTCTCAGCATATCATTTTAAAGAATTTCACAGATTTGGTACGTTCCTTCTTAGCAGGGTATGCAATAATATTTGGTTCTTGAATTACTAAATTCAGTCACTGACTGATCAACACCCATTCTCACTAATGAGGTGCAATTGATGTCGCCAGCTATTTGTTCATTATCCAACAAATATTGTGCCCAGTATTTGCATTATTCACAAAGTCTTATACTCGCCCTAGCCAATAAACACTGTTTCGGGTCGTCTGACCTTATATTGGCAATACAGGAAAAGTCAAAGTTGGCAAAACGATACGTACGTTACTGTCGCCATGTCGGAGACGATTCACTTAAGTTAATACTGTCATTTTGATTTTGCAGTTTGGGTTTCAGATTGAATATTTAAAGAACAATGTACTTATTACGCTGCATTCAAATGAGAATAAGACGGCAAACCATCCAAATCGGAATAGTTATAGAGTGTTGAAATGTTGTCGCCAAACTTTGGATACATACGTTGTGTTTTTCTGGATGACAGTGTAGCAGCGTACCTTTCTGGCTTAAGTGAAGTACAGTATCAATTATTTATACTCAAAACATTTACCAATTCAATTACGACAGGTTTTAACTATAAGTATAGTTCAGTATTGAAAAAAATACTTTTCAACACTACAAACAAGAAGCGTAGAAATCAAGCAATACATACGTTATCATGCCAATAATTACTTCAATTTCTATAACACTTCACGCAAAACATTATACCAACAACACACATTTCTAGCTTTGTAAAACAGCTCATATCACGATCAGTAGTGTGTATAGATTTTTAAAAATGAACATGAAAACCATTGAAAATATACATACGTAACCGTTACATACGTTACTAGAAAGTACGGAATTAAGTGTTCGAAACAATATGATTAGGTTTTGGCTATACCTACTTCATGTGGCGACAGTCATCGAACAGCAGACACATTTTGAGAGAGAAACCACATCAGTTTTATGAGGTAATGTTGATTAAAATTCAGGTGATACCATGCATAATTAAAGACGTCACGTTAAACATGTTACAAAGTGTAATTCTTTCAAATTGTCATTGTGTGTTTTAACTACCATCATAACAAACAGGAAAGCGATGCTAAGGGCATCATTTGATGGTCCAGTTTTCGATCAAGGAATGCTAAAGTAACTGATACATACGTTATCAACGGTAACGTAGGTAACAACATTTGTTGAAGGTTTCAAACGTAAATGTCATATCATTTGAAGCCAGAAACTTTGGGTTTTTTTAAAAACATTCAGACTTAAACTGGCAATCAGTGTTATTAAATGTCCTTTTATTTTCACATAATGAGCTATGTGTTGGGAAAGAGATGGTCACCTCTCTGAATGATATGAAAATTGATATGAATATTTGATTGTTTAATGGGATGTAAGGATTGGTGTACAAATGAAAGGTACTTTAGTAGCTTATCAGACAGAGTTTATATATTTGTAATAACATTTGGATTAGTCCTGGGTCTTTGTTATGTGAAAGAGCATTATTATAGGGTAACGTATGTATCGAAATGTATTATACACACGTTACTCATTTGTTTCTTATTTCAAGTGGGAAAACGTAGAGCAGAAATTCAGACAGAATATCGGTAAATTTGGAAAGCAAAAGGACCCGCCTTACTTGAGAAAGAACGATCGAGGATACAGTCTTGTTATGTTCCTTTGCCAAATTTATGATGATTAATATTGATCACCCTGATATTGTCTTTATGTAGTACTAAAAACTGTAAAGGAAGAAACGACAGAATCTTGTAATCCTGAAGAAAACGATGCTGATGTGTTTTAATCGATGTTTTAGGTAAGAAAAAGTATTATTCTTCATAATAAAAATCTTATTTGAAACAATTTAAAGTTGGGCTACATACGTTACTGTTTGTACTGCAAAAAGTGACTGGTAATTTTCATGAGTTTTATGTTGTTGCAACTGGCTATCGATCAAATATTTTGCTACTTATTGTTTGGTCTACTACGCCCTCAGATTGTCGGCGAATCTAGTTATCAGGTTTGATTTTAGAATATTTTTGCAATTTGTTGGTATTTTTGAAAATTCAATCTGAGTAATAATGATTTACAATGTTTATGTCAAAGTACTTCTAAAGTTTTTGAGCAGACATGTGTGTTACTAAATCGCCAAACTCATGCGGAATATTTGATAGGTTACTCAAATAATTTATCACATTGTCACTTAATTCTCTAGTCAGAAAAACTAGTCACGTACGTATCAGGTGATAATATGTTATAATTCAAGGTGCCACATTTAGATACCAGCTGTATGGTTATTTGTAAAATGGTATGGCTGAAAAAGTTATATCTAATAGACCATATACTAAACTGTCTAAATAAAATGTTTTTGCATAGATTTTGTGTAGTTGATTTTTGACTTACGACGCTTACCCATTTGCACCTCATTAGTGAGAACGGGCGTCAAGTATAATAATACGCAGATGAGATGGCTTGAACGTTTAGGATTTAAACCAAGCATACTTTATCGCCATGCTTACAATAACTCAGGTCAGACTGAGGATGCTGACGAAATACATATCTTAAAAGGAGGAGATTTGATTCCTCTGGGCATACTTTACAACCATGCTTAAAGGGCCATAACTCAGCACAACAGTATCAGGTGTATCACGCTACTGTGTTGACAACTTCTCCATTATATCAGTATTGATGCTGTGTCACTGGTAGCAACTGGTAGAAATATACTTCCCAAACCAATGATAGTGTGACTCTAAACACGTGGGGCGAACTGGTTCAGCTGCTTCTGAGAACTGTAGAGGTTGACCAAAGCATAAAGTCCGAATATCAGATTACCAGCTGATTAATGTTATTCAGGAAAGCAAATTCATGGTTATCAGATAGTGCTAGCATTTGAATAATAGATATAAAATGTAATATATGTCAGTAAAAAAAACCTGATATAAACAAACTACAGGTTGTATCTATATCTGATATGTAACAACATATGTAGGAAACGAACGGGTTTAAGATCGCGGGTAAACCTGGGACCAGCTGGTTTCCTTCATCTCTTCATGAACTGACAAAAATTATTCACAAATTAATAAGAGCAGTTTCAGTGATTCTTATTAATTATGTTGAATTGTGTGGTGCAACATATCGTGTGATGAATGGATCATTTTCCACATGTTCAATATTACGATTGTACAGCCAGCAATTTAGTAAGGAATCTCTCTCAGGCAGAAACAAATAATCAAAACCTGTGCCATAATTATATCTTCATACCATACGCCGCAAATAAGACCACAGACCCAAGAAGGCCCACGCAACTTCTTAGATAGTTACATCATAGATAGTTACATCATAGATAGTTACATCTTAGATAGTTACATCATAGATAGTTACATCTTAGATAGTTACATCATAGATAGTTACATCTTAGATAGTTACATCATAGATAGTTACATCTTAGATAGTTACATCATAGATAGTTACATCTTAGATAGTTACATCATAGATAGTTACATCATAGATAGTTACATCTTAGATAGTTACATCATAGATAGTTACATCTTAGATAGTTACATCATAGATAGTTACATCTTAGATAGTTACATCATAGATAGTTACATCATAGATAGTTACATCATAGATAGTTACATCTTAAGATCTGAAGTATGATGATTGGAATCTTCATTCCTTGGGTGAGAACAAATACGCGCTGTCAGGAAGGAGGCAACACTAAAACAGACAGACAGAACATGCCAATTGAAAACTGTTTTGTTTGGGGCTATAGCTATTATGGGAATGAGTGAGTGAATGAGTTTAGTTTTGCGCCGCTTTTAGCAATGCTCCAGCAATATCACTGCCGGACACGGTGACATACATACATGATCCTATGCTATTCAAAACATTTGCTTACATTTATCCCAAGAAAACCGTTTAGTGAAATGTCGTGTCCGCATCTCTTTGAATCAAACCATTAACTTGATCAGTCCACATTTGTTTTCAATATTCATCAGTGTACGTGTCTGTTGTTTTTATGATATGGTTTTTGAAAATGTGTTAAAAAAAAAAATGTGTTCAGTGAACGTGAGCACTTTGCGTGTGTTGTCATACAGGAAATTTAAGACATTATGATTATTTCTTAAAACTAACTATATAGACTAAAATCTTCAGCTAGAGATGGAAATCAGCGAATCACACTGCATTTATTTTACGGATGGAAAATACGTTACCACCAAAAGGTATGAGAACAGTACCTCAGTATCATCTTAACCACAACGTGACTTCATGGGAGTTCGTCATTAGTATCCATGTCGTCACAGCGGTACACGTGGACGGATCAATTTGTTTTGGATTGAAAAAACTTGAAGCCATTTTCATTGGCCTCTTTGTTTAGATTTTCTTCAGAAACAATTGTAGCTGCCATTGAGATGATCGTTATGAATATTGAGTATCCTTTTATACCCTCTTCGTGTATGGCAATAATTCCAGTGCTCAATGGACATTTACTGACTAATATTTAATACTATTTCTATGGAAATAACCGTATTTGTCTTCGGAAATACATTATATGGGTGTATTCGATTTCATTTAGAGACATTTATAGAGACATTTCTCGAAATCAATTGTGTGAAACAAAAAGGATAGCTTTTGACAGAATTGTGCACGAACCACACTACTAACGCTTTCTCTCTGTGAAGTTTCCTTCCTATGAAGGATGAAGTTCCTCCGTGCTGGGCAGATTTGGTACATGTCGGTGTTTTGGACAGTTTACGTTCGTAGCAGTGTTGATCAGACGTCTTATAGATGCAAGAAACAAGATGGCAGGAACGGAGATCAAAGAGTGAGTGAGTGAGTTAGTATTTAACGTCACATCGGCAATATTTCAGCCATATCGTGACGAGAAATGTTTTATATAAATAATCGGCAAAGAATCAGCAGCGAAGGGACAAATAACTAGAGCGTGAGTCGAGAACATGTAAAACTTTATATAAATAAATACAATTAAAGTTGCTAAATCGCCAATCAAGGTAGATCACCATACTAGGAACCATGGGGACTTACATTACTTTTGCTACCTGCATGGACCCTAGTTGGATTTATTACACCATCCCTTCAGCCATTGGCGACAGAAGAGAAATCTAGCCATAAATTAAAAGCACACATATTCTACAATTAAAAACCTGGTACACTTAAATTGACTTTGAAAGTTTTGGGACTTACGTACCCTCTCAGGAGGACAATAATTTTACGCTACGTCAACCCCCTTCGAGGGTACAGCCACTAACAATATCAGTTACTAATATAAACTACCAATAATAAAATATTTAGCTATTTACAAATCAGTCAACCAATCTAATTGTTTTAAAAATGCAATAATTAAATGAGAACTGACATTATTAAAAAGATCCTTCATCGTTCGTGATTTGAAATAGTTATCCCTTGTGATGGAATATTCAATACAGTCAAGCAGGACATGCTTGACTGTGATTCTCTCATCACAAGGGATACAAAACGGAGGATCCTCACCTTTCAATAGGTACTCATGAGTATACCTTGTATGGCCAATACGACATCGTCGTATGATGACCTCTTCGAATCTGGACTGACAACCCAAGTAGGTGTAACCAATGTAGGGTTTTATTGCATGTAATTTATTGATACCTACCTGGGCGTCCCACTTCTTTTGCATCAGATCACGGATGTTAGTTCTAATGTTAGCTTTGTAATCAGAGTATGGGATAAGAAGTGGTGTCACAGATTTGTTGAGTGCTGCCTTGGCAGCAAGATCGGCCATTGTATTCCCAGAAATGCCAACGTGGCTGGGTAACCAACAGAGGACGATGTCGCATTGGCCAGTAGCAAGCTCATTATACAATTCAATAATTTCTAATAAAAGTGGATGTTTACCAGAAAGATTTTTAATAGCCTGAAGACAAGAAAGAGAATCGGAAAAGATGATGTATTGCTTATATTTACGATGTTTATTAATATATTTAAGAGCTGTTAATATGGCGTTAGCTTCTTCTGTGAAAATAGAGCTGTTATTTGGTAGTCGAGAAAAATTGTTCGGGATCTGTTAATGACAGTGGCATAAGCCACCGCGCCACCATCCTGGACCCATCTGTAAATAGGGATTTGTAAGCATTATATTTATTTTTTAATTGATTATATTCTTGTTTATATTGTAATTCATTAGTTTCAGATTTTAAACTTTGTCAGAGTTAGGACAACTCTCAGGTCTCACCAGCTGCCAAGGAGGAGAAGAAGAAGACGGAAGGAGCTATATTTTCCAGCTCAATGCCGGCAGCAGACAGGAATGGTTTAATTCTGTGCCCAAGAGGCGGGAACAAGAGAAGACTTTTGTTTTATAAATCCTCATAGGGATTGAAACACAGTTAAATGCAGGGTTAGACTCGCTAGAATATAGTTTAGTAATGTATTGTAAAGATAATTTAATACGACGTTGTGTAAGAGAAGGCTCATCTGCTTCAACATATAGACTATCAATAGGAGAGGTTCTAAAGGACCCAAGACAAAGTCTTAAGCCTTGGTGGTGGACACAATCAAGTAGTTTTAGGTTGCTTTTGCAGGCTCCTCCATATACGATGGAGCCATAATCAAGTTTCGAGCGGACCAATGATCGATATAGGTGGAGGAGCGTAGCTTGATCCCTTCCCCACTTTGAGTTGAAAACAACTTTCAACAAATCGAGTGCCTTCAGGCATTTGACTTTAAGTGATTTAATATGCGGCAAAAAGGTTAAATGGGAGTCGAAAATTAGACCCAAGAATTTGGCCTCCTTAACAACTTTGATGGGAGTGCCATTTAAAGATAGTTCTGGATCCTTATGGGGCTTATATTTTCTACAAAGTGTAGACAATTTGTTTTGGACTTGGAAAACTTAAAGCCGTTTTCAAGACACCATTTATTTATTTTATTTAAACACAACTGCAATTGTCGTTCAATAGTATGCATATTTTTACCACGACAAGAAATATTAAAATCATCCACAAAAAGTGATCCATCAATTGAATCTTTTAAAACCTTCGATAAACTGTTGATCTTGATACTAAACAATGACAGACAAAAATACTGCCTTGAGGACATTACTCGATCCTGATTGTAATGGTCAGACAGGTTGAACCCACTCGGACTTGAAATTGCCTGTCAATTAAAAAAGTTGGATATAAATTGAGGCAAACGGCCTCGTAATCCAAAGTCATGTAAATCTTTAAAATCCCATGTTTCCATGTTGTTAGGTCGTATGCTTTTTTCTAAATCGAAAAAAAGATCGACACTGCATGTTGTTTATTAATTATTGCATTTTTCACGAAAGACTCTAAACGTACTAAATGATCGATGGTACTACAGTTTTTACGGAAACCACATTGTATATTAGTTATAAGATTATTGGTTTCCAAGTACCAAACAAGTCGATTGTTGATCATACGTTCCATGGTTTTGCAAAACGCAGCTTGTCAGTGAGATTGGTCTATAATTAGAGGGACTCAGTATGATCACGTCCAGGTTTAGGTATGGGAACAATAATAGCATCCCGCCACGATGAAGGAAAATTTCCAGATGTCCAAATGGCATCAAAAATATGTAAGAGCGTCTCTAAACATGATTCAGGTAAGTGCTTCAGGGAGTTGATAATGTATGTTATTAGCCCTGAAGCAGTATCATGATTCTGATCAAGAGCAGTATGTGTAGCTCATGTATCGAAAAGGTTTCATTGTAGTTTTCCCATTATCTGAATTGAAATTAAGATTTCTTTTCCTGCTGTTTTATATATTTTGGAATTCAGGTACATAATTAGATGAGGAAGAATGTTTGGCCAACGTCTCACCAAGTTTCATTTGCAATATCTGATTTATCAGTCAATAACTGATTCCCATCTTTGAGATGGTGAATGCTAGATTTAGAGCCCTTACCCTTGATTTTCTGATCATATTCCACACCTTTGATATAGGTGTGCGCGAATTGATTCTTGAGACATAGTTTCGCCACGATTGGCGTTTACTATGTTTGAAAGTACGCCGTGCTTTTAGCGTTAATAATTTTAAATTTGTCTAAATTAGGACCATAGGATGGCGACGGAAGTAATGATCAGCTTTCTTCGCGCCTTTCTAGCCTGTTTGCATTCGTCTGTAAACCATGGTTTTCGGACGTGAGGAATTGAAGAGGACTTTGGGATACACTCGTCAGCTATGTCATTTTAGTTTATCTGAAAAAACATTTTATGGCATCAGGAATATCATTAAAAAGTTCAGGTTTCAGTTTGTCAGCACAGAGAATTTCATATAAAGGCCAGTTAGCCTTTTTAAAATTCCATCTTGATGATGGAGGAACGTCAGATGGATTCACGGGTGTTAGTATTGTTGGGAAATGGTCACTTCCACAAAGGTCGTCGTGGACTGACCCTTCAAATTCACTCAAAAGGTTAGGAGTCCGTAATAGACAAATCAAGAGCTGAATATATTCCCAAAGCAGGATGTAAATAAGTATTTGCACCGTCATTATAAATGCATAAGTCATTATTTGAAATGAAATCCTCCAATAATTTACCTTTGGTGTTGGTAGTAGTACCAATCCAGAGTGGGTTGTGGCCATTTAAATCCCCCATGATTAAACAGGGTTTAGGTAGTTGATCTTAGAGAGCTTGCAGCTCAGTTAGTTGAACACCCGATGAAGGCGGGATGTACAGAGAGCACAAAGTAAAAGCAACCTGTAATGTAAGCCGAATTGCAATGACTTGGAGATTTGTTTTAAGCGGAACTGGGCTATGTATAACATTGTACCTCACCAGAATAGATGCTCCACCAGAAGCTCTTTCACCAGGAGGAGAAAAATAATGATACGCATTAAACTGACGGAGGTCAAATTTATCTGTCTGTTTCAGATAAGTTTCTTGTATGCAAAATGCCGACGGTTTTAAATCTTGGACTAATAACTGTAAATCATTTAAATTAGTCCTAATTCCTCTACAATTCCATTGAATTATGGGTGAACACATAATTTCTTAGGCGGATGGACAGGAGATCTACCCCTCACCTTCCTTGAGGGTGACAAGCTATGTGTCCTACCATGGCTATGGTCAGACACATCCATGTCCTCAAGTGATCCAAACTTGCTTGTTAAAAAGCTGGACCTCATTGTCCGACCCCTTTGGGGGTCTGTTATTAAGATACGTTTTGGAAGTGTCATTGTTAGATTTGGATAAATTTTTCACATTTTGTTTCACATGTTTGTCCGATTTATTTGGTTGTTTCTGAGAAACAGATGTGTCCTTTCCAGAAGGTGTCTTAGATTGAATGACACTTTTTGATGAAGACAAAGTTTGTGAAGCGGAGGTGACTTGTGAAGGCTTCTCCTGGATCTCTGCAGACAGTAGGGTAGGAGCAGAAGTCCTAGCCCACGTGTAATCCGTCTGGCAACCGATTGAAGAACAGGAAACATGTTTTGGTTTGGAGGCCAGAATAGAAGCTGATACGGTTTGGGCATAGGTCGGACCAGACTGTTTTTGTGCAAGAACAGTCTTTTTTGCTTCTGAGAATGAAATATTCTGTTCATGTTTCACCTTCGAAATTCTGGATTGCAATTTCCAGGTAGGGCATTCCTTAGATGATGACAGGTGGCTACCAGAACAGTAAACGCAAACAGGAGGCTTGTCACAGAGATTGCTGTCTGCACATGTTCCAGCACATCGTTGGCATGCAGCTGTATTATGGCAAGCCTTTGACCCATGGCCATATTTTTGACAGGTGTAGCACCTTAGGGGATTAGGGATAAAAGTATCTACCCGTAAGTTGCAGTATCCCGCTTTCAGTGAGCTTGGGTGTACTGGCAGACAAAAAAGTGAATAAATAGGTATTAGTATTGAAGGTTTCGTTGTTCCTTTTTGCAGTGAATCGTTTAACATGAGTAACGCCTTGAGAATGTAGTTCTTTGACAATGTCATGTTCACTCATGTCCTAAAGGCACCGTCCAGTATCACGGACAATGCCTTTACTGCTGTTCAGTGTCCTGTGAGGGGACACCTCCACAGGAACATTAGCTAATGATTTGGTTGAGAGCAGAATCTGAGACTGTATCAGTTTCCGACACTCAATTAGCAGTGAGCCAGATCGTAGTTTTTTAATTTCCTTAACATCACCTGCCAAACCTTCAATGCCTTTCGCTACAGCAAAAGGATTTAATGTCAAAGGGCCACCATCCGGTGCTGACATCACAATGAAACGAGGCCAGTTGTCAGCGTTTGCAAGGACTACAGTAGCCTCATCCTCCGAAGAACACGAATCGTCCGATTCATGAGATCGTTTTTTTTAAGTGGGGGTGCCATGATTGTATGGAATAGGATTCACCCTCCTAGCTCCCCACCCACCACGGAGTGTCAACAAGGACGATGCCTCGTGTCTGTGGGTCTCCTGCAGACGGCACCAAGGATACTAGGAGGGTATACTCAAGCAGAAAGTATCTTTAAAAGATAAATCCTACCAGATTGGCCCATGAGCCACCGCCTTCTGGGCATTAGACTCTAGGCAAAGTAGTTAAGTCATATGTCGAAATAAAGTAATGTATTATGGACAAAAAGGGCCGAGACCTAAAGTCAATAATTACAGTTCAAAATGGAATTTGTGCAAATACAAAGAATGCACAGGGCTCGACATGACCAGCCGATTGGTTGAACCGGGCCAATTCAACCACCCGTCTAGGTGGAGTTAGTGCCGAAGTGGTGTGTTGGGCAAAGGAACACTGTTCCTGGAACCAGTGCCCTCAACCACCAGAATCCCTTCCTCCACCAACACAGGGGCGCAACCAACGGCAAACAGGTTGGTGGACCAAATATCCCCCCGGGTCCACTACGGGGGTTTGAAGGGCGCTTAGCGTTACCCAGCACCCACCACGAGGAGGTGGCCCTTCATGGGCGCCTGATAATGGAGGAACATCGGATGGATTCACGGGTTTTAGAATTGTTGGGAAATGGTCACTTCCACACATGTCGTCGTGGACGGACCACTCCAATTCACTCAATATGTCTGAGTCAGTAATCGATAAATCAAGAGCTGAATATGTTCCTGTGCCAGGATGTAAATATGTGCTAGAACCGTCATTATATATGCATAAATCATTATCTGAACAAAAGTCTTCTAATAGTTTACCTTTAGCATTATTTGTTGTGCCACCCCAGAGCGGGTTGTGACCATTTAAATCTCCCATAATGATACAAGGTTTTGGGAGTTGGTCATATAAATTTTGAAGGTCAGTCTTCTGAAGAGTTGAAGACGGCGAGATGTACAATGAGCATAATGTGAACGCAACATGTAGCATCAGTCGTACGGCAACCGCCTGGAGACCAGTATTAAGTATAACAGGGCTATGGATAGTATTCTGTTTGATAAGTATCGAAGATCTTCCAGTGGCCCGATCACCTGGAGGTGAAAAAGAATGGTATGCATTGAAATTGCGTAGGTCAAATGTATCCGTCTGTTTTAAATATGTCTCCTGAAGACAAATGGCTGATGGTGTGAAGTCCTGGACTAATAGCTGCAAATCACTGAAATTATTCCTTAGCCCTCTGCAGTTCCACTGTGCAAGATTATTAGAAGACATTATCTTTTAGGGGTGATTAATTGGGGATCTACCCCGCACTTGTTTGGAGGGCGACAAGCTATGTTATGTGCCCTAGAATGGACGTTTTCAGATACGTCCATATCCTCAAGAGATCCATATTTGTTGAACAATTGAACCTTGTTTTGCGACCCTTTTGGGGCTCTGCCACTTTGTTTTTTTGAAACATCAGGCTTAGTTTTGATTTTACTTTTAACAATTTGTTGACTATCGGATGACGATTGGGACTCTGAGCGTGATTGAAAAGATGCTTTATGATCAGAAGAAGACTTTGACGTACCAGGAAGTGATTCCTCAGTCTGAGATGATATCGCAGGGTACAAAAGCTGTGGAGAGTCGCAATTGACCCAAGTCAAGTTTGTTTGGCAGCTCGTGGATGATTTTGTTATTTTAGAGCTAGACTCCGATGGTGTTTTGGCTACTGCAGCATAACTGCCTGGAAGGTCGGATCTTTGTGCCAGTTTTTTTGCCTCAGAAAATGATATATTTTGGGTTAAGTTGATTTTGTTTATCGCCATTTGCTCTTTCCAAATCGGACACTCTTTTGAAAAAGATGAATGGTCGCCTGCGCAGTTGGTGCACTGTTTAAAATCGTTGGTACAATCTTCAGTTGTGTGTGTCTTCTCACCACAGTGAGCACACACAACAGACAATGTGCAGGTATTTACACCGTGTCCGTATTTCTGGCATTTAAATCACCTGAGCGGGTTGGGGATATAGGTGTCAACTTGGATGTTACAGTAACCTGCCTTTAGTGATTTGGGAGCATTTGGTCACGAAAAAGAAAATAGACAGGTATTTGTTTTCAAAGTTTCATTGTTTTTTCGAGTTGAAAAACGCTTTACATAAAGCACACCGTGATCTTTCATTTCTGATACTATGTCAAGTTCTGACATATCAGCAAACAATCGATCACGATCTCTGACGATACCTTTCCTTGTGTTCAAGTTTTGTGAGCAGAAACCGTGACTGGAATGGCAACGAACTTTTCAGTACTCATCAGGTTGATTGAATGTTGTTTTTTTCCGTACATAACTAGCAGCGCACCCGCACGTAAGCGTTTAATGTTCTTGACATCCCCAGCAATACCTTGAGCAATACCCTTAGATACTGCGAAAGGGTTCAACTTTAACGGCATCTTGTCAAGAGTCTCAATCACAAGGAAACCTGGCCAATATTCAATCGATAGGGACGGTCTGTGGTCAATATCAACAGGATCAGTGTCGAGTGGACGTTTTGTTTTTTTCGTATGCCATGGTTAGTTTTTAATGGTTAATCATCCGAGCTCCCCACCCACCATGGAGTATCACAAGTGGGTCTCCAACTTGTAGCACCAAGGAGACTCGGATGATATACTCAAGCAGAAAAACTAAAAGAGTAATTTTTCCACCTGATTGGCCCATGAGCCATCGCCTTCTGGCACCAGCAACTAGGCAAATTTCTACTTTTCAAACGTTACAAAAAGCAGTGTAGAAATAATAAACTTACAAGAACAATACGTTTAACAATGTGTTTACAAAGCCAAGCCAAAAAGTGATAGAGCAATGAAAATAGAGTGCTCAGGGCTCGGCATAGCCAGCCGATTGGTTCCAAATATACCCCCACGTCCACAACGGGGGATCGTAGGGCGCTTAGCGTTACCCAGCACCCACCACTAGGAGGTGGCCTTTCATGGGTGCCCATTCGCTTGAGAAAAATCACCCAGATGCACACCGAGGTGTAGATATTCCCCATACAAATCTCAAGGCTCTGGGCCCAAGAGCAAAGGAGAGATAATTCAAAATTAATTTTAAAAATTCAATTTCCAAAGCAATAATCTCCGCAACTATAAGTCCAATGGTTACCAAATTTCTGGAGCAGCTTTGGATTCCGATTACCTTCAATTTCAACTGCACGACCCATGGGGCTACGAGGCACCGTTTGGCCGCCATATTGGATTTAAGGAAATTTCACGTTTTTGATGGGTAGGCATTTCCTGTGGTCTGTAAGTGATGTGTGTGTGCAACTGATAGCTGAGGTCCTGGCAATTCCAGAACACTAATTGTTTTGACTGTAGACCCAAGGACAACGGAGCGACAGCCTGTCGAAGAGGGAACTATTTCTTCTCCGGAACTCCGGGCCAGGGGTCAAGTTTTCCAGTCCTCAGAGCTCATGCTTTCCAGCTTTAAACACCCGTAACTCTGAAACCAACCATCCGATTTCGACCAAAATTTGGATATGCATTTATGTTGCCACTGCAAGTTGTTTTTACCAGTTGCAGCAGCATAGCCTCAAAGACAACGGAGGGACAAATAATATTCTATTGTCCTCACCACAGTTTCTAATCTTGATTGGTTTTCTCCTGTGGGCTATGAAAATTGTCACTGTATATGTGTATGGTTTGCTGATCATTTTTTATTCTAAGGTACATGTTAAAAGTATCACCGTTTCGTGGTTAGAAGCAGCCCTGAAAATCCTAAAGATCCACTCACTTGCCGACTTTGTGATGACTCGAATGTGTCATAAGTTTCTCAGAGATTTACGACAAGGCAGATTACCCGTGCAAAACATGCTACAGTCTGAAGGAGTGAGTGAGTGAGTTAAGATTTTAAGTCACATCGGCAATATTTCAGCCATATCGTGACTAAAGCAAGTTATAAATATATCAACAATTTAAGTGAAATTTTAAAATTCTGCCGACGAAGGACAGTAAAATAACTAGATTATCACAGATATAGATATAAAACCAGTAACTAAATCTAAAACATTTGAACTATACAAGACAATACAATATGAAAACAGGCTATTGATCGCCAACAACTGAAGGTAGATCACCATACTAGGGACCATGGGGACTTACAGTACATTTGCTTCCTGCATGGACCCTAGCTGGATTTACACCATCCCTTCAGCCATTGGCGACAGAAGAGAAACCTAGCCATAAATTAAAAGCACACATATTCTACGATTAAAAACCTGGTACACTTAAATTGAGTAAATGTTTTGGGACTTACGTACCCTCTCAGGAGGACAATAATTTTACGCTACTTCAACCCCCTTTGAGTGAGTGAGTGAGTGAGTTATGATTTAACGTCACATCGGCAATATTGACGAGAAATGTTTTATATAAATAATAAATCAAAGTTGCTAAAGAATCAGTCAGCTAAGGACTGTAAAATAACTAGAGTATCACAGATGGAGTCTAAAACTAGCATGAACATGTAAAACTATGCTATTTACGAAGACAATACAATATAAAAACCGGCTATAGATCGCCAACAACTGAAGGTAGATCACCATACTAGGAACCATGGGGACTTACATTACTTTTGCTACCTGCATGGACCCTAGTTGGATTTACACCATCCCTTCAACCATTGGCGACAGAAGAGAAATCTAGCCATAAATTAAAAACACACTTATTCTACGATTAAAAACCTGGTACACTTAAATTGACTAAATGTTTTGGGACTTACGTACCCTCTCAGGAGGACAATAATTTTACGCTACTTCAACCCCCTTTGAGGGTACAGCCACTAACAATATCAGTTACTAATTTAAACTACCAATAATAAAATATATATCTATTTACAAATCAGTTAGCAAGTCTAATTTTTTTAAAAAGGCAATAATTAAATGAGAACTTATATAACTAAAAGATCCTTCATAGTTTTACTTTGAAATAAATATCCCTTGTGATGGAATATTCAACACAGTCAAGCAAGACATGCTTGACCGTGATTCTTTCATCACAAGGGATACAAAACGGAGGATCCTCACCTTTCAATAGGTATTCATGAGTATATCTTGTGTGGCCAATACGACATCGTCGTATGATGACCTCTTCAAATCTGGACTGACAACCCAAGTAGGTGTAACCAATATAGGGTTTTATTTCATGTAATTTATTGATACCTACTTGGGTGTCCCACTTCTTCTGCATCAGATCACGGATGTAAGTTCTAATGCTAGCTTTGTAATCAGAGTAAGGAATAAGAAGTGGTGTCACAGATTTGTTGAGTGCTGCCTTGGCAGCAAGATCGGCCATTGTATTCCCAGAAATACCAACGTGGCTGGGTAACCAACAAAGGACGATGTCGCATTGGCCAGTTGCAAGATCATTATATAATTCTATAATTTCTATTAAAAGTGGATGTTTACAAGAAATATTTTTAATAGCCTGAAGGCAAGAAAGAGAGTCAGAAAAGATTATGTATTGTTTATATTTAGGGTGTCTATTTATATATTTGAGAGCTGTTAGGATTGCGTTTGCTTCTGCTGTAAAAAATTGAACTGTCAGTGGGTAATCTAGAAGATATTGTTTTGGACCAATGACAGTGGCACAAGCAACTGCGCCACCATCCTTGGACCCATCTGTAAATAAGGATTTATATGTATTATATTTACTTTTTAATTGATTATATTCTTGTTTATATTGTAAGTCATTAGTTTCTGATTTTTTAAATTTAGTGAGTGTTAGGTCGACTTGTGGCCTAACCAATTGCCAAGGAGGAGAAGAAAGAAGACGGGAAGGAGATATATTCTCCAACTCAATGCCAGCAGCAGAAATATATTGTTGGATTCTTATCCCAAGAGGTGGGACAAGTGAAGGTTTTTGTTATACAAATCCTCATAAAGAGGATTAAAAACGCAAGTGTGAGCAGGATTGGATTCATTAGAATATAACTTTGTGATATATTGTAGGGACAATTTGATACGGCGAAGTTTTAAAGATGGCTCATCGGCCTCAACGTAGAGACTGTCAATGGGAGAGGTTCTGAAAGACCCAAGACAAAGTCTTAGACCCTGGTGATGGATAGAATCAAGTAGTTTGAGGTTGCTTTTACAGGCCCCACCATATACGATAGAGCCGTAATCAAGCTTCGAGCGGACAAGTGATCTGTAAAGGTGTAGGAGCGTAGCTTGATCCCTCCCCACCTTGAATTAGACACGACTTTCAATAAATCGAGTGCCTTCAGGCATTTAGTTTTAGGATTTAATATGCGGAAGAAAGGTTAAATGGGAGTCGAAAATCAGACCCAAGAATTTGGCCTCTTTTACAACCTTGATGGGAGTGCCATTTAAAAACAGTTCTGGGTCTTTATGAGGCTTATATTTTCTACAGAAGTGTAGACAATTTGTTTTGATTTAGAAAATTTAAAGCCGTTTTCAAGACACCATTTATTTATTTTATTTAAACACAACTGCAGTTGCCGTTCAATAGTATGCATATTCTTACCGCGACAAGAAATGTTAAAATCATCCACAAAAGTGATCCATCAATTGAATCGTTTAAAACCTTGGATAAACTGTTGATCTTAATGCTAAATAAAGTGACAGACAAAATACTGCCTTGTGGGACACCCTGATCCTGATTGTAATGGTCAGACAGGGTTGAACCCACTCGGACTTGAAATTGCCTGTCTTTTAAAACTGTGATATAAAAAGAGGTAAACGACCCCTAAACCAAAATCATGTAAATCCTTTAAAATGCCATGCTTCCAGGTGGTATCGTATGCTTTCTCGAGATCAAAGAATAGCGATACTGCATGTTGTTTATTGACTATTGCATTTTTGACAAAGGATTCTAATCGTACCAAATGATCAATGGTACTACGATTTTTCCTGAAACCACATTGAATATTTGTTATGAGATTATTGGTTTCAAGATACCATGTTAATCTATTATTTACTATCCGTTCCATGGTTTTACAGACGCAACTCGTTAAAGAGATTGGTCTGTAATTAGACGGATCAGTATGATCCCGGCCAGGCTTTGGTATAGGGACTACTATGGCTTTACGCCACGAAGTTGGGAAATTCCCCTGAAGTCCATATTGTATCAAAAATATTTAGAAGTGTTTCCAAACATGATTCAGGTAAATGTTTCAAGAGCTGATAGTGTATATTATCAGCCCCTGTTGCTGTATCATGAGCTTGCTCAAGGGCAGTACGTAACTCATGCATTGAAAATAATTCATTATAGTCCTCTCCATTGTCTGATGTAAAATTTATTCTTTCTTCTCCTGTTGTTTCTGATGTTTCTGAAACTCAGGGACATAATTGGATGAAGACGAATGTTTGGCGAGAGTTTCACCAAGCTTATTGGCAATGTCAGCCTTATCAGTTAACAAATTATCACCGTCCTTTAAATGATGAACGGTAGATTTGGAACCTTTGCCCTTTATTCTTTGTATCATGTTCCACACCTTTGACATCGGTGTGCGCGAATTTATTTTGAAATATAGTTTCGCCAAGACTGACGCTTATTCTGTTTAAAAGCGCGTCGCGCCTTGGCATTTAACATTTTGAATTTATCTAAATTATGGACAGTTGGATGTCGGCGAAAATATTTTTCTGCTTTCTTCCTACACTTTCTGGCCTGTTTACATTCGTTATTGAACCATGGTTTACGAATATGTGGAACTGCAGAGGACTGAGGAATTGATCTGTCAGCAATGCCATTAAGGATATCAGAAAACGACTGAATAGGATCTTCACTGTTCCTAAAACGATCATGAGTTATGTGTTCAGCACACAGAGTCTCATATAATGACCAATCAGCTCTGCCGAAGTTCCTTCTTGATAAAGGTGGATCATCATCAGGGCTGATTGTTTTGAGAATGGTGGGGAAGTGATCACTCCCACACAGATCATCATGGACCATCCATTCAAATTCATTATACAAGGTTGAATCGGTGAGTGACAGATCCAGGGAAGAATATGTTCCCGTAGCTGGATGTAGATAAGTGGCTGAGTCGTCATTGAAAATACATAAATTGTTATCGGAAATGAATTCCTCAAGGATTTTACCTTTAGTATTAGTATGGTTACTTCCCCAAAGCGGGTTGTGTCCGTTAAGATCGCCCATAATGAGGCATGGCTTCGGAAGCTGATCATATAAATTGTTGAGATCGGATTGACGAATATCAGAAGATGGAGGGATATATAAGCTGCACAGCGTCAATGCAATGTGCAGGGTGATACGAACAGCTACAGTTTGAAGATTTGTATTAAGATGGACAGGGCTATGTATAACACCCTGTCGTACCAAAATGGAAGCACCACCTCCTGTCGCTTTATCTCCAGGCGGAGAAAAAGAGTGATAATCATTGTAATGTCTCAGATTAAAGTTGTCAGTATTTTTAGATAAGTCTCTTTGAAGACATAGTGCTGACGGTTGAAGATCTTGTATTAGTAAGTGGATTTCATTGAAGTTATGTTTCAGTCCTCTGCAATTCCATTGCATTAAAGGAGACAACTGAGTCATGGTGGCTCAATTGGTGATCTCCCTCGAGTATGTAAGGAGGAACTATTCCTCCGCTTGTCCTGTGAGGACAGAGTGACCTCCATATCTAGAGGTCCAAAAGGGTTCTCTAGTGGAACCTCTGAAGGTGAAGGAACGCTAGCTGTCTGTTTCTTACTGAATTTTTCCCTTTCTGTTTTGATGAATGAACAGTGTCAGGCTGTTGGTTAGAAGTCTGTGATGATGTTTCAGGCTGATGTTCAGTCTGTGATCCAGATGTAGACTGTGTGATACGTGATTTCTGTGGTGCGACTGAAGTTGAAGTAATGGGCTTGTCTGACTTGACCCATGTCAAGTCAGTCTGGCATGTAACAGAGGATGTTGTCACTGTGCGGGTGACTGCAGCTGAGTAGGTAATATTTAGTGGAGTTGAGGTTTCATTACCAAGTAATTTTTGGCTTCAAAGTAAGATATATTCTGTTCACACTTTAGTTTCATTATGTTTGATTCCTTCTGCCACACAGGGCAGGATTTAGACGACGCACCATGAGGACCGAGACAATTTGCACATTTAAAATCTTTGTTGCAGTCTGTGTTCTCGTGACTTTCACCACAACGAGGGCATATCGCAGAGCCACGACAGGAATTTGACCCATGTCCGAACTTTTTGACATTTATAACATCGCAAGGGACTAGGGACGTACACGTCTACCCCGATGTTAAAATACCCTGCCTTGATTGATGGCGGTAAGGATGTACGGTCAAACGTTATGAGATAGGTATTTGTTTTTACAACAGTACCCTCTTTTTTAACGGTGAAACGTTTCACAGCAGTAACACCCTGATCTTGTAGTTCCTCTGCAATATCGTCTTCCGACATATCAGACAGACAGCGAGCCTCGATCTCGAATAATGCCACGACAGGAATTGAGAGTTCTGTGCACGGACACAGCAACCCTCGATATTGGCAAATGTTTTGATTGATAACAGATTGAGTGATTGCTGTCTCCGTGCACATTCCACCAGAAGGGAACCATTACGGAGACGGGTGACATTTTTCACTTCCCCACAAATCCCAGATACTGCCTTGGAAATAGCAAAAGGGTTTAATTTGATGGGAAGAAAATCAACAGCTTCAACTACCAGGAAACGAGGCCAAGAATCAGCATTAGAATGAACAGTTCTAGAAGAGTCATCAACAGTTTCTATGCGTCTCTTCTTTTCATTTCTTGATGAACCAGATGATTGGGGATTCATAATGTAAGCAAAAATGGTTCAGCATCCCTGCTCCCACCCACCACGGAGTGTCAACAAGGACAATGTCTAACTGCATTGGGTCTCCAAAATGCAAACACCAGGGATACAGGGATGTTATACTCCAGCAAATATGACTTGAATAGCTACATTTGTTTACTAAATTCATTGTCAGGCTGGTCCTGCCCATAACAACTATTTAGAAACATATAGTAATCAGCGGTCAACATCACCAGATTGGCCCATGAGCCACCGCCTTCTGGCATAGGACTCTAGGCAAATAGATATAATAATATATTTGTGAAATACAACATTCAATATCAACATTATATAAATGTACATTGATATAAATTTGAATGATTCCATGCGCAGGGCACGGCGTGACCAGCCGATTGGTAGAACTGGGCCAGTTCTACCACCCGTCTAGGTGAAGTAAGGGCCGAAGTGGTGTGTTGGGCAACAGGAACACGGTTCCAGGATCCTATTGCCCTCAACCACCAGAATCCCGTCCTCCACCGGCACACGGGGCGCAACCCACGGCAAACGGGTTGGTGGACCCAAATATCCCCCTGGGTCCACAACGGGGTCACGAAGGGCGCTTAGCGTGACCCAGCACCCACCACGAGGAGGTGGCCCTTTTAAAGATTGTCAATGAATGAGCATTCCTGGTCATGGTAAGTATTGTAGCTGTGGTCTAAGGGGGGTAACCCTGATCTAGCTGAAGGAAGCGCTAGTAAAATCGCTCAACACCACCCACTCGCCGGCTTTGCAATGCCCAAAGAGTAATGCGCTTTCGGTAACATTTGGGTTTTCTGCAGTTTGCATGGATGTTACAACTTCATAGGTGACCTGTATCGAGGTGTTACGTGTATTTCCAGTATATATACCTGCTCTCGATTCACAAATTCAGTTCCAAAGCCCGAGTGTAACAGTGTGATGGATACTGATACAAACTACTGAAGTACCTTAATTGCTGTGAAATCACAAGTTCACTTGCGTGAGCGTGTTAGTGAGTGAGTGAGTGAGGGAGTTTAGTTTTGCGCCACACTCAGCAATATTCAAGCTGTATGGCGGCGGTCTGTAAAAAATCGAGTCTGGACCAGACAATCCAGTGATTATCAGTATGAATATTGATCTGCGCAATTGGGAACCGATGACATGTGTCAACCAAGCTCAGCGCGAGAGAAACAGCGTTGTGGATATTGGTACATGCTACACAAATACAGAGTACGGGTGCTCCGTGTCACATTTCAACTTGGTTGTTGTTGATATTTAAATGGAAATGGTATCTACACTCACCCGAAAATAAACACCAAAAACAAACACATTTTCAGTAAAAAGAAATCAATTATAAGCAACTGAACGTGCATTATTCTTTTTTCTTCGAGTGAGTGAGTGAGTGAGTTATAATTTAACGTCACATCGGCAATATTTCAGCCATATCGTGACGAGAACATTTTACATTGTAATGGAATATGTATATATTATAAAACCTGTCATCGAAGGACAGTAAAACGACTAGAATATCACAATTAGATTTAAAACTAGTGTGGAAGGTTAAAACTAATAGCACTATTAGGACAATACAAGATAAAAACAGGCTATAGATCGCCAACAACTGAAGGTCGATCACCATACCAGGGACCATGGGGACTTACAGTACCTTGGCTACCTGCATGGACCCTAGTTGGATTTACACCATCCCTTCAGCTGCTGGCGATTGTAAGGAATGTTAGCTACAATTAAAATGACAAAAATGCTACGTTCTTTTTTCTTCGATTTTCTAATCAAGTCAACAGCTGTTTCCAAAGCCATAAGTGCAATTACCCATACCATACAACACAATCCTTTGTATCTAACCCTCAAACATAAGAATTCAAAGTTTACTACTGAAGTATTTCTCAATACTGACCGTGATATGATCCATATCAGCTACAGCCTTTACTGCTTTCGACATCTGCATGACAGGTACCAAATGGCTAGAAATTATCCAAGCCAAGGAGCCCCACATTGTTCCTTGCAACTTTAATTATTATTATTTATTATTCCGCCGAATTTTGTACGAAACATAACTCCTAAACCAATGCTCCGAATCGCTTACAAAAAATCACACAGATGCGCACCCAGGTGTAGATATTCCCCTTAAAAATCTATAGGCTCTTGGCCCAATAGCCAAGGGGAAATAATTCAAAATTAATTCCAAAATTTCAACGTTTGACAGCAAATATCTCAAGAACTGATTGTTTCAACACTTCCGAATTTCTTGTACAGATGCACAATCGAATTCCCAACAATTTAGCCTCGACGGGTCAAGTCGCTAAAATGTACCGTTTGGAAGTTATTTTTGTTTTCAGTTTTTGGCCATGTTTTTCAGCACTTTTCTGAGTAGTTTTGCTCCCTGGTGATTCCAGAACACTAATTGTTTTGAACGTAGACCCAAGAACAACTGAGATACAGCCTTTTTAAGAGGGAACTATTTTCTTCTCCGGAACTACTTAAAAGGTACATGACCCCCGTGACCCGGGCTGTATTTGGAAGATCCGCTCGCCTGTCAAAACATGTGTTCTGGCTCCGTTTTGGACGATGATATCTAGCCCTCAGATACAATAGATAGAAAGTAAAGCCAAAGAGACCTCATCGTTGCCCGCAATTATATTTTTATTTCCTTTTGCTGTGATATGCTAGATGGTTTTACTGTCCTTCGTCACCAGGTTTTTAAACTTTGCACATTTGTCATGAATGTCTGACTGTCTTAAGTCACGATATCACTGAAATACCGCCACTGTGACTATAAACTTTTACTAACTCACTCACTACTAATGATTCAAGGGCTCTATATAGACTCCTCTTCACCATGATGGGGGACACCAATACCTCGTCTATACCATCCACTGGAAGTGATCTCGAAATACCGGAAGATTTCTCATCTTATTTTATCAACAAAATCCAGACTATCCGATCAAAGTTACACAGTTCAGAGGAAGTAATGCATTACCGATTACGCAATGACCCTCTCACAATATTCCAGACCTTCAGCAAAGAAGAAGTCCTTTCACTCTTGAAGAAAGCCAAACACAACTTCTGCGCACTTGATCCAATCCCCACTAAGCTTGTGTACGACAATCTAGATATTCTTCGCAGAAGCGTTGGAAATGCCAAATTCACTACCTGAGAAAGAACAATTCTACAATACCTCTGTCATCCCATGTCAAAGACCTCGGGGTTGTCGTCGGTTCTGATCTTAGTCTGGACAAGCAAATCAGTCACCTCTCTAAAGCCTGCAACCTACAATTAAGGAACATTGGCAAGATCAGACCCTGTCTCACTAAAGAAGCTACAAAAAGGCTGATTCTCTCCCTTATCATTTCTCGCCTTGACTATTGTAATAGTCTTCTCGCCAACTCTCCAAATATCAAACTAAACAGATTCCAAAGGATTTAAAATAAAGCTGCTCTCTGTCACCCTTGTTGAACCACATCAAACCCATCCTCCAATAACTCCACAGGCTTCCAGTAACAGAATGGATCGATTTTAAGCTCCTTTATCTTACATTGCTACTCTCAAACAGCCCCACAGTGCCTCTGCGACTTTCTTCCATTGTACTGTCCCAGCAGTAAGCAGAACCCTTCGGTCTGAATCCAAAATATGCCTACTGTGTCAAAAGTGAACTCTCCAGTTACGAGAAGAAATTGTTCGCATATGTGGCAGCGACTGCCTGGAATAATCTTCACATTGATGTCCGCTAATGTCAAACCTGTTCTGCCTTCAAAACATCTATCAGAACCCATCTTTTCCGCCAAGCTTTCTTCTGATCTATCCTCACTGCGCTTTGAGCATCATATCCAAGTAAGGAAAAAAGCACAATACAAATACACTATTATTATTAATATGTTTTACATATTAAGATGAAAATGCAGCAGAGAAGGTTCGGGTGATCCTGGCACAGTCAGGCTGGTAAGGCTCACCATCAGCTCAGGGCCCTTGCCCCCTCTACACGCAGCACAGACAGCGAATGGAACTTTTCCCAGGAAACGCTGCCTAGTCGAACCCACCAGGAACTTTCCAGAGAATATGTAGACTCCCCGTCACTGCAGCATTCTGCATTACCCAGAGTGTCAGAAGGGCTGTCTGTACTCCCGGTGGAGAACATGGGCACTCTCCTGATCTGTGCCAAGAGATCCATCCTCGATAATCTCCAGGGTATACGTTACGATCACTCTCCAATGTACCCTGGATGCATCCATTGCTTGCCAATCAGTTAAGCCACCATTACATCCGAGCTTGCCAGAGTCAACAAAGATAGCGGTTGCAGTCGCGAAGGTCCGCAGTGCCACTCATATTTTTGGGAAATAATAATGACAAACTGACAGATCTGAAACTTTGAAAAGATACATATGAAAGAACTCCTTCTACCTTTTTAAAGTACCTCTTCATCTGTTGTGTGGCCAAGTTTAAACGAGTAGATAATTTCAGAAGCAAAAGTGAGTTGTGATTGGTTCGCTTAATATCCCAGCATAGACACCTGATTGGATATAAAGCCAGCAAAGGGAGGTAATAAAATCCTCGGGCCAAGCCATGGATGCATCCAGGGTATAGTGGAGAGTGATGGTAACGTATACCCTGGCGATTATCGAGGATGCAAGAGATCAGAAGGTACCACACCAAGGGCACCGAAAACAATGGTGAACCTGACATTGTACTTGGATGCAAGCGAGACATTTCAAAGGCGATGTCGGCATATTTAGAATGCTTTTCCTGAATCTTGACAATCACATTGCTGTCAAAGGGGACAGCATATCAGTGGAAGTACAGAATGATTTGGGAAATTTCATGGCAATGACGTATGGTACCAGTTGTCTTTCACAGGATGTCAATGCTGCCACCACAGAACGTTTTGTAAACGTGATTGAGTGAGTGAGTTAAGATTTAACGTCACATCGGCAATATTTCAGCCATATCGTGACGAGAACATTCAATATTAGAATGTAATATGTGTATATTATAAAAAACCTGCCGACGAAGGGCAATAAACCAACTAGAATATCACAGATATCAATATAAAACTAGCGAACAAAGCTAAAATATTCCAATTAAAGAAGACAATACAATGTAAAAATGGGCTATAGATCGCCAAAAACTGAAGGTAGATCACCATACTAGGAACCATGGGGACTTACATTACTTTTGCTACCTGCATGGACCCTAGTTGGATTTACACCATCCCTTCAGCCATTGGCGACAGAAGAGAAATCTAGCCATAAATTAAAAGCACACATATTCTACAATTAAAAACCTGGTACACTTAAATTGACTTTGAAAGTTTTGGGACTTACGTACCCCCTCAGGAGGACAATAATTTTGCGCTACGTCAACCCCCTTTGAGGGTACAGCCACTAACAATCTCAGTTACTAATATAAACTACCAACAATAAAATATTTAACTATTTACAAATCAGTCAACAAATCTAATTTTTTTTTAAATGCAATAATTAAATGAGAACTGACATTATTAAAAAGATCCTTCAGAGTTTTGGATTTGCAATAGATATCCCTTGTGATGGAATATTCAATGCAGTCAAGCAAGACATGCCTGACTGTGATCCTTTCATCACAAGGGATACAAAACGGAGGATCTTCGCCTTTCAATAAATATTCATGAGTGAGTGAGTGAGTTAGTATTTAACGTCACATCGGCAATATTGCAGCCATATCGTGACGAGAAATGTTTTATATAAATAATAAATTAAAGTTGCTAAAGAATCAGTCAGCGAAGGACTGTAAAATAACTAGAGTATCACAGATGGAGTCTAAAACTAGCATGAACATGTAAAACTATGCTATTTACGAAGACAATACAATGTAAAAATGGGCTATAGATCGCCAAAAACTGAAGGTAGATCACCATACTAGGAACCATGGGGACTTACATTACTTTTGCTACCTGCATGGACCCTAGTTGGATTTACACCGTCCCTTCAGCCATTGGCGACAGAAGAGAAATCGAGTCATAAATTAAAAACACACTTATTCTACGATTAATACACTTAGATTCACTAAATGTTTTGGGACTTACGTACCCTCTCAGGAGGACAATAATTTTACAATACTTCAACCCCCTTTGAGGATACAGCCACTAACAATATCAGTTGCTAATCTAAACTACCAAAAATAAAACATATATCTATTTACAAATCAGTCAACAAATCTAATTTTTTTAAAAATGCAATAATTAAATGAGAACTGACATTATTAAAAAGATCCTTGAGAGTTTTGGATTTGAAGGAGATATCCCTTGTGATGGAATATTCAATGCAGTCAAGCAAGACATGCTTGACTGTGATTCTTTCATCACAAGGGATGCAAAACGGAGGATCTTCGCCTTTCAATAAATATTCATGAGTATACCTTGTATGGCCAATGTGACATCGTCGCATAATGACCTCCTCAAATCTGGACTGACAACCCAAGTAGGTGTAACCAATGTAGGGTTTTATTGCATGTAATTTATTAATACCTACTTGGGTGTCCCACTTCTTTTGCATTAGATCGCGGATGTATGTTCTAATGCTGGCTTTATAATCAGAGTATGGGATAAGAAGTGGTGTCACAGATTTGTTGAGGGCTGTCTTAGCAGCAATATCAGCCATCGTGTTCCGAGAAATGCCAACGTGCTGGGTAACCAACAAAAGAAGATGTCGCATTGGCCAGTAGCAAGTTCATTGTACAATTCAATAATTTCTAATAAAAGTGGATGTTTGCAAGAAAGATTTTTAATAGCCTGAAGACACGAAAGAGAATCTGAAAAGATGATATATTGTTCATATTTACGGTGTTTATTAATATATTTAAGAGCTGTTAGTATTGCGTTTGCTTCTGCTGTGAAAATTGAACTGTTATTGGGTAGTCTGGAAGATATTGTTTTGGACCCAATGACAGTGGCACAAGCAACCGCGCCACCATCCTTGGATCCATCTGTATATAAGGATTTATAGGTATTATATTTATTTCTTAATTGACTAAATTCTTGTTTATACTGTAAATCATTAGTTTCTGATTTTTTAAATGCGGTTAATGTAAAGTCAACTTCTGGCCTCACCAATTGCTAAGGAGGAGAAGAAAGAAGACGAGAAGGAGATATATTCTCCAGCTCAATGCCAGCAGAATGGTTTAATTCTGTGCCCAAGAGGAGAAGGCTTTTTGTTATACAAAACCTCATAAAGAGGATTGAAGACACAGATAAATGCAGGATTAGATACGTTTGAATATAGTTTGGTAATATATTGTAAAGATAATTTAATACGGCATTGGGAAAGAGAAGGCTCATCTGCCTCAACATAGAGACTATCAACTGGAGAGGTTCTAAATGATCCAAGACAGAGTCTTAGACCTTGGTGGTGAACAGAATCAAGTAGTTTAAGGTTGCTTTTGCAGGCTCCGCCATATACGATCGAACCATAATCAAGTTTAGATCGTACCAATGATCGGTATAAGTGAAGGAGCGTACTTTGATCCCCTCCCCACTTTGAATTGGAGACAACCTTTAACAAATCGAGTGCCTTCAGGCATTTAGCTTTAAGGGATTTAATATGTGGCAGGAATGTTAAATTGGAATCGAAAATTAGGCCGAAGAATTTGGCCTCCTTGACAACTTTGATGGGAGTGCCATTTAAAGATAGTTCTGGGTCTGTATGCGGCTTATATTGTCTACAAACGTGTAGACAATTAGTTTTGGACTTGGAAAATTTAAAGCCGTTTTCAAGACACCATTTATTTATTTTATTTAAACACAACTGCAATTGCCGTTCAATAGTATGCATATTTTTACCACGACAAGAAATATTAAAATCATCCACAAAAAGTGATCCATCGATTGAATCGTTTTAAACCTTGGATAAACTGTTTATCTTGATACTAAATAAAGTGACAGACAAAATACTGCCTTGAGGGACACCCTGATCCTGATTGTAATGATCAGACAGGGTGGAACCCACTCGGACTTGAAATTGTCTGTCTTTTAAAAACCGTGATATAAAAAGAGGCAAACGGCCTCTCAAACCAAAATCATGTAAATCCTTTAAAATGCCATGCTTCCAGGTGGTATCGTATGCTTTCTCGAGATCAAAGAATATCGATACGGCATGTTGTTTATTTAATATTGCATTTTTAACAAAGGATTCTAATCGTACCAAATGATCAATGGTACTTCGAGTTTTCCTGAAACCACATTGAATATTTGTAATAAGGTTATTGGTTTCAAGATACCAAGTTAATCTATTATTCACCATACGTTCCATGGTTTTACAGACACAGCTAGTTAGAGATATCGGTCTGTAATTAGACGGATCTGTATGACCCTTGCCAGGTTTTGGTATTGGGACTACAATGGCATCACGCCATGAAGGAGGAAATTCTCCAGACGTCAATATTTGGTCAAATATATCTAAAAGTGTCATCAGACATGGTTCAGGCAAGTGTTTCAGTAGCTGGTAATGTATATTGTCATCACCCGTTGCAATGTCATGAGCTTGCTCAAGAGCAGTATGTAGCTCATGTAATGAAAACACTTCATTATAATCTTCACCGTTATGTGATTCGAAATTAAGCTTTGTCTTTTCCTGTTGTTTCTGATATCTCTGAAACTCAGGGACATAATTTGCCGATGATGAATGCTTGGCAAGGGTTTCGCCAATTTTATTTGCAATGTCAGATTTATCAGTTAGCAAGTTATCACCATCTTTAAGATGGTGCACAGCTGATTTTGAACCTTCGCCTTTTATTCGCTGAACCATGTTCCAAACCTTAGACATTAGCGTGCGTGAATTAATTTTGAAGACATAATTTCTCCAAGATTGTCGTTTGTTTTGTTTGAAGGTACGACGCGCCTTTGCATTAAGTATTTTAAATTTATTTAAGTTGTAGACAGTTGGGTGATGGCGGAAATAACGCTCGTCCTTTTTCCTCGCTTTTCTGGCTTGTCTACGATCTGTATTAAACCATGCTTTTCGTACATGTGGAGTCGTAGATGACTTGGGTATAATCTCATCAGCTATTTCATTTAAAATGTCAGCAAAAGTTGGAAATGGATCAGTTATATCACTGAAATATTCAGGTCGCAGTTTCGATGTACATAAAGTTTGATATAAAGACCAGTTTGCCTTCGAAAAGTTCCATCTTGTGTACGATGGAGAATCAGATGGAGTTATTTCTGAAAGGATAGTTGGGAAGTGGTCACTTCCACAAAGGTCATCATGAACAGACCAATCAAATTCATTCAAGAGGTTAGAATCTGCAAGAGACAAATCCAGAGAGGAATAAGTGCCAGTTGCAGGATGCAGATAGGTGCTTGAATCATCATTAAATATGCACAGGTCATTATTGGATATGAAATCTTCAATTAATTTGCCTTTAGTGCTAGTGTAAGTACTGCCCCAGAGTGGGTTGTGACCGTTTAAGTCACCCATAATAACACATGGTTTCGGGAGTTGATCATAGAGTGATTGAAGATCAGTCAGCTGAAGGTATATACAGAGAGCATAACGTAAATGTTACACCAAGAGTAAGTCACACTGCAACAGTTTGGAGATTAGTGTTAAGTGTAACAGGACTGTGAATAACATCCTGTCGTATAAGGATAGTAGAACCTCCAGTGGCTCTATCACCTGGAGGGGAAAAATAATGATACAGTTCAAACTGACGTAAGTTAAAATTATCTGTCTGTTTCAGATATGTCTCTTGCAGACAGAACGCTGATGGTGTTAAATCCTGGATTA
This sequence comes from Haliotis rubra, assembly GCF_003918875.1. Taxonomy (NCBI): domain Eukaryota; kingdom Metazoa; phylum Mollusca; class Gastropoda; order Lepetellida; family Haliotidae; genus Haliotis; species Haliotis rubra. Next base: position 115,159 of record NW_025765285.1, on the reverse strand, counting down.
ATAGATGTATTTCATTAAAATTTGTCCGTAGTCCTCTACAGTTCCACTGCACGATATGTTTAGATAGACCTATCTTTTAGGTGGATTAATGGGGGATCTACCCCGCACCGTTTTCGAGGGCGACAAGCTACGTGCCCTAGAATGGACGTTTTCGGACACGTCCATGTCCTCAAGTGATCCGTATTTGTTAAATAATTTAATTTTATCATCTGACCCTTTTTGGGCTCTGCCACTTTCTTTTTTCCAAGAATCTTGCTTCGGTTTGTTTTGGCTTTTGATGATTTGCTGAACGTTTCTGGTAGATTTAGTTATTTGAGATGCCTGAGAAGATGTAGCACGTTCAGAAGATGGTTCTGATTGGGTTTGGGCCGTGCCAGGAAGACTAAGTGGTTCCACACTTTGTGTAGACATTGCAGGTGATAAGATCTCAGGAGACTCGGTTTTGAGCCATGTCAAGTTCGTCTGACAGCTGGCAGAGGACTTGGTTACTGTAGGAGGTGTATCAGACGGTGATTGTGCTATGGAAGCATAGGTTTCCTTGGTCTCAGATCTTATGACAAGCTTTTTTGCATCAGAAAAACTAATGTTTTGAGTAAATTTGATCTTATTGATCTCCATATGCTGTTTCCAGATTGGACAATCTTTGGAAAAGGATGAGTGAGTGCCTGTGCAGTTGGTACATTTCTTAAAGGTACTCTCACAATCTTCTGTTGTATGTGTCTTCTCACCACAGTGAGCACACACAAACAGACAATGTCTGAAATACGAACACCATGACCAAACTTCTGGCATTTAAAACACCTCAGAGGATTTGGTATGTAGGTGTCAACAGTAATGTTACAGTATTCTGCCTGTATTGATCTGGTAGCATTGGGAGAAGAAAATGAAAACAGGTAAGTGTTCGTCTGAATGGTTTCCTGGTTTTTCCGAGTTGTAAAACGCTTAACGTAAGTGACTCCTTGATCCTTCATTTCTGAAACAATGTCAAGTTCGGACATGTCAGTGAACAATCGATCGCGGTCTCTAACGATTCCTTTGCTGGTGTTAAGGGATCTATGAGGAGAGACTGATACCGGAATGCTGACGAATGTTTGGGTAGACATCAGGTTAGTTGCTTGGTGCCTTTTACTGCACTCAATGAGCAATGACCCTGAACGCAAAAGTTTAATGCTTTTGACATCACCGGCTAAGCCTTGTATGCCTTTTTGTACAGCAAAAGGATTTAACTTTAGTCTTGTGTTATCTTGAGTCTCCATCACTTAGAAACGTGGCCAGTAGTCAATTGATTTGGGCTGTCTATGGTCAACATCATCAGGATCAGTATCAAGAGGATGTTTTGTTTTTTTATGGGGGTTTCATAAGCCATGGTTAGTGTTTTAAAGATTCATCATCCGAGCTCCCCACCCACCACGGAGTATCATAAAGACAATGCTAAAAACAAGTGGGTCTCCAACTTGCAGCACCAAGGATACTCGAATGATATACTCAAGCAGAAAAACTAAAATAAAAATTTTTCCACCGGATTGGCCCATGAGCCACCGCCTTCTGCGCATAAGACTCTAGGCAAATTACAAAATTGAAGTGACTCATTTTGAATTTAAATATATCATCATGCAGCCAAGACATCTGAAAAAGTTTAAACAGTTTCCAAAATTTGTGCATCACAATATACATACACAGGGCTTGGCATGACCAGCCGATTGATTAAACCGGGCCCATCCAACCACCCGTCTAGGTGAAGTCAGGGCCGAAGTGGAGTGTTGGGCAAAGGAACACTGTTCCTGGAACCAGTGCCCTCAACCCCAAGAATCCCTTCCTCCACCGACACAGGGGAGCAACCCACGGCAAACGGGTTGGTGGACCAAATATCCCCCCGGGTCCACAACGGGCGTTTGAAGGGCTCTTAGCGTTACCCAGCACCCATCACGAGGAGGTGGCCCTTCATGGGTGCCTATATCGACCATGAGCCAAGGGAGTATTTATTCCGTAGAAGGTCCTAATTGATGCCGGGTGGATGCTACACATCCTGTGGCCTGCAAGCCAATCAGTTGCGGGGAACTCCAGCCACTACGGGATCATTCTAGAAATGTTGATGATGGTCTTACACATCCTCTGCCTATGTAACGAGAGGGTAAACAGGATCCAAAGAGCTTCTCATCGCCATCAAGCCGCCTAGAGAGAACCGTTAGGCTACTCTTCGGATAGTGACTTAGATGAGGTTCATCCTAACCATATTGTGAGGAGACATCGATCAGATGGGGAGGAGACATCGAGCAGATGGGGATAAACAAACAGCTTCACTACCGCAGATGTTATATGACGGTAGTACAAAATGGTCCTCCTTTTATATGAAATCTCAATGTTTTGCTCGCTCTCAGTCATGAAAGGATGAAGAAAAGTTAGATCAGTTGTGTTACTGCCTAACCGGTAAAGCAGCTTACTTCTTTGCCTTATTGCTAGAGAGGGATGAGTTCATCTCCTTCCAAGGAATGGTGAAGAAACTTGATAGGCGGTTTGGGAAACAGTGACATGCAGAGACTGCCCAACTGCAGTTTCCAAACCTTCGTCAGAACTCAGACAAGTCCTTGGAAGAATGAGCGGAGCGTGTACTCCAAGTCGCGATTGCTGCCTTTCCGGATTTACCAGATGACTTTGTGGAACAACAAGTGGTGCGGAGATTCTGCCAAGGATGTGCTAATAAAGAAGATGCCCACTATGTTTCAAACCTGGGATTGAGAACTCTGGAATCAGCCATGGATGCTGTACAGAAATATTTCCAGAACACCCAGGCAGTATATGGTAGACCAGTCATTAGGCGAGAGGTGAAACTTGGCCAATGATTCCGAGGAAGATGAATACTTGGTGTCGCAAATGACTTCTCAGTCGAATCACACCCCTTCTCAGGATAAGCGGCAAACTCCATCACAACCCGTAAGGTACAATGTGGTGGAACGTTTGACCCACCTGGAAGCTCGGGTTGAGGAGATGTCAGCAGACATACGGAAGTTGACAGCCAACTTGAGTCGACGGTTTAGAAGCCCCTCTTCATCACCAACAAGATCGGGGGAGTGCTTCAAATGTGGGAAAACAGGCCATTTTCGCAGAGATTGTCCAATCAATTCTAACGACAGTAAACGAGGAGAGAAAAAGGTCACGTTTAATGCTCAGGAAATGGATGTTAAAGCAATACAAGTTCCAGCCATATAGTGACGAGAACAAGTCTGCATTAATATACATTGTAAGTACAAAGTGGTTTCATTTCAAAGACATACATTCATTACGTTGTCATTTTAGAACAGAGAATGTCATAGCATTAAATTGAAAAGCAAGTAAATTCGTTAGTGACATTACACAGTTACATTTTATGATATAGATCAACTTCCCTCAGGTAGTTCAGTATCAGATGAGCGCTCACGCTGGAGAACAGATCTTTCAGATTGGTTGCGTGATAATGCGAGTCCATGCAGATGTAAAATCCACACAGTCACGCAGAATATGCTTGACGGTGAAAGCCTCATCGCAGGAGAGACATATGGGGGGTCCATCCCCATCCGTTTTTAGCAGATAGTCATGTGTAGCCAATACGATATGGTCGTAGAATTACTTCATCACGTCTTGACAGGCAACCCAAGTAGGTATAACCGATTGTTGGCTTCAATTCAAGGAGTTTGTTTCTTCCTACTTGAGTGTCCCACCTTTTTTGCATCAAGTCCCGAGTATAGCTTTTGATAGTTGGTTTGAAATCACTGTACGGGATTAGCAGTGGAGATAGGGGCTTTTCAAGAGCTGATTTTGCTGCAGCATCGGCCTTAGTGTTACCTGCTATGCCGACGTGACCCGGCAACCAGCAGAGGATGATGTCATATTGGCCAGTAGAAAGGTCGTTGTACAGTTCTAATATGTCCATGATGATTGGGTGACTTGAAGTCACGTTTAGAAGTGCTTGACAGCAGGATAATGAATCTGTAAATACGATGAAGTTTTTGGACTGATTTTGCTGTTGAATGTAGGTCAAAGCTGAGAAGATAGCTTTGGCTTCAGCAGTGAAAATGGAACTGTTGTTAAGGATCCTAGAGGAGACAGTCTTGGCTCCAATGACTGTAGGGCTGGCAACTTGGCCATCGTCCTTGGATCCGTCTGTGAAAATGGATCTGTGAGTGTTATACTTTGAACGTAACTGGTTGTATTCCTGTTGGAACACCAAGGGATTTGTTTCAGACTTTTTGAGTTTGGTGAGGGTAAGATCGACCTGTGGTTTCACCATTTGCCATGGTGGTGAGGACAGGAGTCGGTATGGTGCAATGATGTTGAGATCAATTTTGGCAGCAGATATGTGTGGTTTGATCCTGATTCCAAGTGGTGGAACCAGGCTTGGCAGTTTAGGAAATAACTTTTCATAGAGCGGGTTGAAAACTCAATTGTATGCTGGATTGGACTCATTTGAACGTAATTTAGTGATATACTGCAGTGAGAGTTTAATGTGGCATTGTTCAAGGGAAGGTTCATTGGCCTCCGCATATAGACTGTCTACCGGAGAGGTCCTAAAAGCTCCCAGGCAGAGCCTCAGCCCTTGGTGGTGGATAGAGTCTAATTTTTCTAAATTGCTTTTGCAGGCTCCACCGTAGACAATGGAGCCATAATCCAGTTTACTGCGAACTAATGATCTGTTCAAGTGAAGGAGGGTGGTCTGATACCCTCCCCACTCTGTATTTGAAACTACTTTTAGCAAGTCTAGAGCCTTCAAGCACTTTGTTTTCAAATATTTTATGTGTGGTAAGAATGTCAGGTGGCGGTCGAATATGAGTCCAAGGAATTTGGCCTCTTCTACTACCTTGATGGGAGTACCATCTAAAGTTAGGTCTGGATCCTTTTGTATTTACGACAAAAGTGAATACAATTTGTTTTGGATTTTGAAAACTTAAAACCATTTTCATTTGCCCATTTTTGGATTTCGTTAAGGCAGAGTTGTAGCTGCCTTTCTATTGTGTGCATGTTCTTACCACGACATGAAATATTGAAGTCATCCACGAAAAGGAACCCATCAACGCAACTGTTCAGTACGTTGGTATGTAGGTGTCAACAGTAATGTTACAGTATTCTGCCTTTATTGATCTGGTAGCATTGGGAGAAGAAAAATGAAAACAGGTAAGTGTTCGTCTGAATGGTTTCCTGGTTTTTCCGAGTTGTAAAACGCTTAACGTAAGTGACTCCTTGATCCTTCATTTCTGAAACAATGTCAAGTTCGGACATGTCAGTGAACAATCGATCGCAGTCTCTAACGATTCTTTTGCTGGTGTTAAGGGATCTATGAGGAGAGACTGATACCGGAATGCTGACGAATGTTTGGGTAGACATCAGGTTAGTTGCCTGGTGCCTTTTACTGCACTCAATGAGCAATGACCCTGAACGCAAAAGTTTAATGCTTTTGACATCACCGGCTAAGCCTTGTATGCCTTTTTGTACAGCAAAAGGATTTAACTTTAGTCTTGTGTTATCTTGAGTCTCCATCACTAAGAAACGTGGCCAGTAGTCAATTGATTTGGGCTGTCTATGGTTAACATCATCAGGATCAGTATCAAGAGGACGTTTTGTTTTTTTATGGGGGTTTCATAAGCCATGGTTAGTGTTTTAAAAATTCATCATCCGAGCTCCCCACCCACCACGGAGTATCATAAAGACAATGCTAAAAACAAGTGGGTCTCCAACTTGCAGCACCAAGGATACTCGAATGATATGATGAGTACCATCTAAAGTTAGGTCTGGATCCTTGTGTGGTTTGTATTTACAACAAAAGTGAATACAATTTGTTTTGGATTTTGAAAACTTAAAACCATTTTCATTTGCCCATTTTTGGATTTCGTTAAGACAGAGTTGTAGCTGCCTTTCTATTGTGTGCATGTTCTTACCACGACATGAAATATTGAAGTCATCTACGAAAAGGGACCCATCAACGCAACTGTTCAGTACGTTAGTGAGGCTGTTAATTTTGATGCTAAAAAGTGTGACAGACAGGGTGCTGCCTTGGGGGACGCCCTGATCTTGGTGGAAATAGTCAGACAGTGTGGAACCCACCCGAACTTGAAATTGTCTGTTAAAAACTGAGATATGAATTGAGGTAGTCTACCCCTCTATCCAAACTCGTGTAAATCTTTTAGGATACCATGTTTCCACGTTGTATCATATACTTTTTCTAAATCGAAAAAGATAGATACTGCATGTTGTTGGTTAACAATGGAGTTTTTGATGAATGATTCCAGACGCACCAGATGGTCAATGGTACTTCGGTATTTTCGGAAACCACATTGGAGGTCACTGAGGAGGTTATTGGTCTCAAGGTACCAGATTAATCGATTGTTGACCATGCGCTCCATTGTTTTGCAAACGCAGCTAGTTAGTGATATAGGACGGTAGTTTGAGGGATCAGTATGATCGCGACCGGGTTTTGGTATAGGAATGATAATGGCATTGTGCCACGAAGGGGGAAAGTGTCCGGATGTCCAGATGTCATCAAATATATTTAGGAGTGTTTCCAGGCCTGTGTCAGGGAAGTGTTTCAGAAGCTGATAATGGATTTCATCAGCTCCTGCCGCAGTATCGTGAGCTTGTCCTAGGGCAGTACGTAATTCGTGGAGGGAAAACGTTTCGTTGTAATCCTCCCCATTATCAGAGTTAAAATAGACTGGTTTCTTTTCTTGTTGGGTTTGATATTTCTGGAACTGACGGTTATAATTTGATGAGGAGGAGTGGTTTGCCAAAGTTTCGCCGTGTTTGTTTGCAATTTCAGATTTATTTGTTAGAAGGGAGTCACCATCTTTCAGGTGGTGAACTCCTGATTTTGACCCTTTGCCCTTGATCTTTTGAATCATGTTCCACACCTTGGACATGGGTGTGCGGGAGTTGATTTTGGACACATATTTCCTCCATGACCGGCGTTTAGTTTGTTTGAAGGTACGTTTTGCCCTGGCATTTGTCATTTTAACAGCATTCAGGTTATGCACTGTAGGATGTTGTCGGAAATATTTTTCCGCCTTCTTCCTATTTTTCCTAGCTTGCTTGCAGTTTGTATCAAACCATGGTTTGCGTATGTGCGGGTTTGCAGAGGACTTAGGAATACTTTTGTCTCCGATGGCATTTAGGACGTCTGAAAATAGTTCCATGGGGTCAGGAACATTCCTGAAGTTGTCCGGCTTAAGTTTTTCTGAACATAGAGGTTGGAGTAAAGGCCAATTGGCCTTAGTAAAATTCCATCTTGTTGATGGTGGTTCATCTGTGGGGTTGATGGGAGTAAGAATTGTTGGGAAGTGGTCGCTTCCACAAAGGTCGTCATGGACCGACCATTCGAACTCAATTAAAAGATTAGAATCTGTAAGTGATAGATCGAGAGCAGAGTATGTTCCAGTGGCAGGATGGAGGTAGGTGTTTGATCCATCGTTGAAGATGCATACATCATTATTTGAGAGAAACTCTTCAAGTATCTTTCCCTTACTATCTGTATCAGTACTCCCCCATAGGGGGTTATGGCCGTTGAAGTCGCCCATGATTATGCAGGGCTTCGGGAGTTGATCATATAAGTTCTGAAGATCTAATAGGCGAACAGTTGAGGTGGGAGGGAGATAGAGGGAACATAGTGTAAACCCTATGTTCAGAGTCATGCGGACAGCAACAGTTTGTAGGTTGGTGTTAAGTGGGACAGGGCTATGGAGGATGCCCTGCCTCACCAGGATAGAAGGGCCTCCTGTAGCCTTTACCCTGGGAGGAGAAAAGGAGTGGTAGGAACTGTACCGACGGATGTCAAATTTATCGGTCCTTTTTAGGTAGGTTTCTTGGAGACAAAACGCAGATGGTTTGAAGTCTTGAATCAATAACTGTAATTCATTATAATTATTCTTAAGTCCTCTGCAATTCCATTGGATCATGTTTTGTGGATTCATGGTGCTTCCACTGGTGACATGTCACGTGAACGTGAGAGTGTTTGATGAACTCTTATTGGTGTCAGGTATTGGTATCCAGCGGGCCAAAGGAGTTATGGACCTCGATGGGGACCTCTGAAGGAGAGGTGGCCTTTGGTTTTGTGTTTGGCAGTTCAAGTTGTTTTAGTCTCTCTAGCCTCTTTCTTTCGTTTTTCTGCGCACAGTTTCTGTTTCTTTTGGCATTTCTGGTGTTTGTGCAGAAGTTTGACTTCTGGCGTTTGGCTGAGATAGGCTGAGTTGTGTTGAGTTTTAACTTGACCCATGTCAGGTCGGTTGACATGAGGCTGCAGTGTGATGCTAGGACGGAGACAGCAGCAGAGTAGGTGATGGTTGAAGGGGCTGCAGTTAGACTTGCAGCCCTGCTTCGTGAAAAGATATTTTCTTTGTGTTTAATCTTCAGTATCTCGGATTCGCGTTTCCATACTGGGCAGAACTTGGAAGGCCATATAGGTTTACCACCACAGTTTTTTTTCGCACTTCACTTCTTAGTACAGTCCGTTGCCCTCATGCTTGTCACCACAGCGGTAACAGACAGCAAGGAACGACAGGTTTTGTGTCCATGTCCAGACGGCGACCACCGGAGTGGATTGGGGACATACACCTCCACACCAATGCCACAATAACCAGCTCTGAGTCAGGAAATGATTGCTCGCGCAGAACGTGAAGAGATAGGTGTTTCTTGGTTGAACAACACCATCTATCAGAAGAGTAAATCGTTTGACGTCTGTGACGGATTGCTGAGAGAGTTCCCTTGACAATTTGTTCTTCAGTCATGTCAGACAACGAGCTCTCCCGTACAATGCCTCTAGAATTAAAGGGTTTTGTGTGCTGAGACGGCGACCTTGATATTTACAAATTTTGTATTTTGAAAGATTTAAAAATTGGTGTTCAATTCTATCAGGAGAGCCAGATTGCTTTGTGACATTGGCAACCTCTCAGATACCAACGCTACCTTTGGAGAGGGGTTCAATTGCGTGGCCAAGCCTCAATAATCGCCAGTCAGGTCGAGGGGGCGTACTCTCGACAGACGAGGAATTGTCGGTATCCATGTGTCTTCGTTTTGAACCGGGGTATTGGTAAGCCATGTCGTGGGTAATGTGTTTCGGCATCCCCTCTCCCCACCCATCGTGGAGTGTCTACAAGGACGATCTTTTATTGCAGCGGATCTCCAAGCTGCAAAGACCAGGGATAAGGGGATCTTATACTCCAGCGAATTTGACATGAAATGCTGTAGCTGCCTACCAGATTAAAGGTCAGGATGGTTCTGTCCATGACAATCAATTGGAGACGTACAGAAATCGGAGGTCAGCATCACCAGATTGGCCCATGAGCCACCGCCTTCTGTGCATGGGTCTGCAAAGCTAAATTGTTTCGTAGAGTATTTGTTAACATTTTGAACATGGTCAAAAGTGTTATGTAATACCACGTTTTGTATAGACATTCCATGCACAGGGCAAGGCGTGAACAGCCGATTGGTAGAATCGGGCCTATTCTACCACCCGTCTAGGCAAAGTTAGGCTCGGTGTGGTGTGTTGGATTAGTGAACACTATTGCCGGTTCCGTCATCCTCAACCACCAGACTCCCTTCCTCTGCCGACACAGGGATGCAACCCACGGCAAACGGGTTGCCCAATTTGGTCGCCTCTTACGACCAGCAATGGGGTGCTGTGGACCTATTCGACCCCGGGTCCACACGGGGGCGAAGGAGCCATTGGCGTTACCCAGCACCCACCTCGAGGAGGTTGCTCTTCAAGGGGTGCCCCCCTTGAAAACAAATCGGAACGGTTTGGTGGGTATGTAGAGTGAACTTTCATAGGAATTTACCAAAAGGAAACAGCTCATTTTACGTATCTTGAGACATCACTCAATTCTATCTCCTCCCATTGCTTGGCTGGCATATGGAAAGTCTTGTTTATCAGGGTCGACGACCGACCGTCAGTATCATACAGATCACGCGATGCCAGATCTGTTCGTTCTAAACAAGCGATGGATACTATCATGTGTAAGATATCCACAACAAAATGACGATAGTGCCTCAGCTCCAAGTGTAAGCTAGCAGATTTATAAATTAACTCGGCATGAACGACTGATGGAATTAAGCATATTGAGATTGCTCCTGTTTCCAATAAACTTGAAATTGTCGTAAAAGCTTCATATAAGATTAATGATGATATGAGTCATTTTATGATGGCGCTATTTGCCACTGTGTACAAGACACAGGGGGCGGGGCGGGAAATCGATGACCTGCAGGAATACGGTAAACTCCTTGTGTTTATCAACATGGCAAGCATCTGAGTTGTTCCAGCTCCTTTATCTTGGCATAAGATGTCAATCTGTGCAGAAGCCACTTCCTTTTTTGGGGGGGGGTATCATGTAAGTTTAAACCATAATAACTAGTCCCGTGGTTGTGGAATGTGGACTCGGAAGCCTAAGCACCTTTGCCTCGCCACCGTCTAAAATGGAATCTTTAAGGAGTGAGTGAGTGAGTGAGTGAGTGAGTTAAGATTTTAAGTCACATCGGCAATATTTCAGCCATATCGTGACTAGAGCAAGTTATAAATATATCAACAAGTTAAGTGAAATTATAAAATTCTGCCAACGAAGGACAGTAAAATAACTAGATTATCACAGATATAGATGTAAAACTAGTAATTGAATCTAAAACATTTTAACAATAGGGGACAACACAAAATAAAAATGGGCTATAGATCACCATACTAGGGACCATGGGGACTTACAGTACATTTGCTTCCTTTTAAGGAGTGAGTGAGTATGGGTTTACGCCGCTTAACAATATATTCCAGCAATATCACTGCGGGGGACACCAGAAATGGGCTTCATATATTGCATCTGTGTAGGGAATTAAACCCGGGTATTCAGCGTGACGAGGGGACGCTTCAACAAAAAGGCTTGTGATACCGAGCTTCACAGGTTGCTGGTTTTCTTGTGAGATGAGCGATACAAGTCACTGTGCGTGTCTGTACTTCCAGAAATCATTCCATAGAACGTGCGTGTCGTAAGAGGCGACTAACAGGACTGGGTGGTCAGGTTCGCTGACTTGTCATCGTATCCCAAGTAACTAACAAACCAAATACTGCAGCTCACACAGCACTGAACAGAAACAATGAAAAAAAATGACATTCCCTTGTATATCCTACCTGTTGTAAGTAAATATGGTGTCACAATAGTGCATTTAATTATTTCACTGAAACTAATAACAATCCGCTCCTTTTAGGTAAATGAAAATACATTTATTTTGCAACTAAGTGGAAACACCACGTCAGATTTCAGAGCTGGCGGTGAGACATAATGTTTCCTGTGAGATAGAAGTCAAGCTGCCTTCTGTATGATGTTCACACGTACACGCGGTTATTGATTCATGGCTTTTTCTTCCTGGCCACGATTAAAGGAGCAAATAATAATCATTGCTGACCTAAGTTAGAAGGTAAGTACTTCCTTGAAGTTGAGGCTGACATTCAATGTATAGGCTGAACAGCCCGGAGGAGCATTATATTTGTGGAGAAAGCGCGTCACGAGAGGAAACCGACAAACACAGAGCGACGTGTTACCCGATGCAGAAGTGAAAACATAAATATTTCTTTCCCACTAGAGATGATGAACCGATTGTGTTTCCGAAGCTTTAATGTGAAATAGTAGGAATTTAAATTGCATGATGCGAGCCTTAGGCGAGTATAAAACATATTTTATATTTAGAGGTGAATGATCACTTCATCATGTAGTGTTATTCTTAAAATTACTCTAAAAAAGAAGCTAATCGTACGTGAATATATGCAGATAATCGAGCATTCGCGAAAAAAGCTTAACGGTACACAAAGGCGTGTGTTGAGTTTTGTGAAAGTGAGTGAGTGAGTGAGTTAAGATTTAAAGTCACATCGGCAATATTTCAGCCATATCGTGACTAAACCTTTTTGTGAAAGTAGTTCGTGTATTGTCCTAATTTGCATATTTATCCGATTCGGATACTAAGTTTATCAGATAGCTTTATTGCACTGATAACACCATTCATCACATGATCAAGTTTCATCTCTTTGACTCGAGCTTTGATATGTCTAGTTCCCGGTTGCCTTGAGCTCACCTTCCGTTTTTTGCGAAATCCTTGGATAGTTTTCATGATTATTACTCGTCACTTTGGGCTAGATGTACAGAATTCTAAGGAACACATCTCGGGGTTCCAGTAATACAAATAGACGATAACATCCCCCCTGTTGAATAAATGTGGCAGTTTAAAATAAAACAAAAATAACTCTCACACACCCTCACCTGCCATCACTCTCCCACGATTTATACCTTTCGGTTGACTTCACTCAACAGGGTGACATCACTGGGAATGTCGAGTGTCGAGATCATCATGGATCTATGTCACCTCAGTCTGCAACTTCAGAATTAATCAATATCATTGTTTGAAAAATATGTTTCATACATTGAAATCAGGAAGCGTAGATTAGGTGTGGAAAATATGCAAACGAAAGAAACTGGTGTTCTCGCCCTTAGAGTATGGCGTAACTTGTTCCCAATCAATTGGTCCCCTCTCTGAATACAAGCGATATTCATTATGAATTTCTATTTGCGTGACACACTATGTATACGGAATATCTGAATATTTCTTTATTTAATTTGGAAACTAAGGTTTGATTATTTGGGTATACTTTCATTCATAAACCTCCACCTCCCGTTATGTACAACAACGTTGACGGATGTTATCATCCAGATATGGCCGACTTTTACATAATGACGTGTAAAGGAACAAAAATAGCTGTGAGCCTGATAAACATAAAGCATTGGAAACCAGTAATGACCCGAAAAGGGACCTGCCGTACAGGTATCACAGTCTGTTTTCCAGGGTTTAGTAGTAAATGTGAAAAAGAAACGTATTAACGCATGTAATTAAGAATTATGATTACCAGTTAAATCAGCTTTGAAAATACTAGGTGCTAGTTCGTTCCATTGCAAAAGTGACAGATATGCATATGTGCGTGTAACCTTATCCATTAATGCTGCTACAAAACAGCAGTTATTACACTCTCCTCTAACCAAGTGAGTGAGTGAGGTAATGTTGACGCCACATCGCCAACATTAAAGCCATATCGTGACGAGAACAAGTTAAGTTATATCAACATTAAAATTAATAAATTGAGAACATAAAAACATATGTGATCGAAGGAGAGTAAATACTAGAGTATCACAGCTCCTAATCTAAAACTAGTACGCTATCATAAAAAAAAAACATATCACTATAGACAACAATACAATATAAAAACGGGCATTAGATCACCAGCAACTGAAGGCTGATCACCATACTAGGGACCATGGGGACTTACAGTACTTTGGCTACCTGCATGATCCCTAGATGAGTTTATATCAACCCTTCAGCAGCTGGCGATTTTGGTCACATTTAGCCAAACTTAAAATGACAAAAATGCTACATTGAAATATTGGTAAATTTAAATTTCCTTTGAATGTTTCGAGACATACTTGTGATTATCTGTATGTAACCTTATTCATGAATGATACTACAGAACATCAGTTATTACACTCTGCTCTAATCAAGACGTACATGATGTATTCACCCTCTGTGTCTGAAGATTGTAAATTACGGTCGATCCACTTCCGCTCTTCATACCAAAGAGAGAAACTCATGACGTATTCAAAGGACGACGGAGAAGTAATGGTGAGTTTTAGTCAAATTCAGGAACGCTAGCCTGACCCACAAGAATGGAAAAGAAATTATTAACATGACTGAAGTTATAAATTCTTGCTTCGAAAACTGACAGTTTGCATCATTCTAAATGATTATGATGTTTTCTTGATCTCAACTTGAAACATTTACTGTTGACACAACTCGATAAAGGATAGGATAACCAATCATGAAAGGTAGAACGTTTTGCTGGCAACATGTCAATGGTTTATTCTCTCTATCATAACAACTAAACTAAATGTGTTAATACTACAATATGAATCTGAAGAATCAGTTGGATAATGTAGGTGCAAGCTAATAATTTGTATTTCGAGATAGAATTAACGGCTGTTGTATCAACTTCGTAGAAATAAAGCGCCAGGTCAGTCAGTGCTGATGGGGTTCTATGCACTCTCTACTTTCACTTTACACTTCCTTGCTCTGATGTTGTTTGGGCAAGTACTGATCCAAACCTCGGAATCACTGTGTTTTGAATACTATGGAATTCCGTCATGGAATGGTAGAAATGAACAACCTTTGTTTCCAGTTTGACGTTGAGATCAATGCAGATTCACGCCAAATTGCGAAACTCAACTAACACAGCTCTACAGGGTAAACACATTTACTTCCTTATAAACTACTTACAAAATCTGAAAATCGAACTGCAAATATATTCTTTTTGGCGTTTTTGTATGTGGTTTTCATTAATCAGGAAGAGCAATTAACTGGAAACGTCTACACCATTCCTTTGATAAGGTCTGCGCCTGGATTGAAATAATAATCCATAAATTATTGATTCTCCACTGGCTGTTTTTATGTTTATGTTTTCAAGTGTGTTCATGTTTTTTTGTAAAGACGCCATGACGTTAAGTGTGTATGTCCCGGAGGTAATAAGTGACATCTTCCGCGAGGGAAGGATAGTTCTGAGAGGTAATAATAAGACACATTATCGACGGTGTTTGGAGAGTTACCAGCAGCAGCCTTGACGATTGCATTCAGTGACAGGCAATGGTGTTTCTACAGTCAGTGAACATTTTGGAAATATTTGTCGTTTTACTTCATATTCTGTGTCCATGTGTGTACACGATGGACACTTGCACCATTGATGTGACATTCAACTGGAGGTCTGAGATGGACGATCTGGTATTTACCGGGAGCCTGATAGAAGAGATGAACCAGGTGGACATGAGGGCTGAATGCTTCTCTCGGTGTCAGTGGCGGGTTCTGTGTAACCTGGTCTTGTACAACCCTCTCACCAAAACGTGTAGACTGCACTCCGAAGCTTTTGACCCCACCAGTGATGGTATATTCGAGAGTGGGTGGCAGTATTACGGGGGTGAGTTTCTATTTCACGAGAAGTAGTTATAGTATGGGCAATACTGAAACATTTGTGAGTGAGTTTAGTTTTACTCCGCACTCAGCAATATTCCAGCTATATGGCGGCGGTCTGTAAATAGTCGAGTCTGGACCAGACAATCCAGTGATAAACAGCATTATCATCGGTCTGCGCAATTGGGGACCGATGACATGTGTCAACCAAGTCAGCGAGCCTGACCACCCGATCCCGTTAGTCGCCTCTTACGACAAGCATAGTCGCCTTTTGTGGCAAGCATGGGTAGCTGAAGACCTAACCTTGTGGCAGAGTGAACCACTGTCGTCGGCAACAAAACAGGCGCCACTTCTCCATATGTATATGAATTACCATTATATTTTATTCTCATACCTAAGTCACACCGTCTTTGCAGTACAAGGAAGCATGCGGTGATCTACATTTAGGGTGCAAGATATATTTGTGTTAGCATCGGCTTTGACTTTTGTCGAAAGTATGTTGCATTGTGTGTATGTTGAGATTTTGTAGATTTAACAACATGTTTTCTTCCTGATTCATTCAACGTGTAGACCAACTCAAATTCTTGTGACCGCCTCCGTAGTGTAGTGGTTAGAGCGTCCGCCAGGAGAGCGGAAGGTCGCGGGTTCGATCCCCGACCGCGTCATACCAAAAGACGTTACAATATGGTACTTGTTGGTCCCTGCCTGGCGCTAGGCATTAATGGGTAGAACAAGGACTGGTCGGCTCGGTGTCAGTATAATGTGTCTGAGTGGGGTATTCATGCTTCACTGCGGCATGGTACCTCAGTGGGCTAGCACTATATATAGTTTATATATAAACCCAGCTTAAGTCTTGGCTAGTACAAGCAGCCGCACATACACATACACACTCATGCACGTCGTCATATGAGCGATATATATTCTATTTAAATGTCAAATGTTCTCGTCACGATATGGCTGAAATATTGCCGATGTGACGTTAAATTTCAACTCACTCACTCATATGAGCGAAATATTCTCAAGCACGACGTTAAACCCAATTTCACCTCACCTCACCTCACCTCATATTCTTGTTTCCTCACAGACTGCCATATTATGGCGTGTTGCGTCAGGCCACAGACTCTTACATTGTAAATAACATTATTACCAGACGTCCAGGTACCAAGGCCATTCCTACTCTTCAGTCATACACGCCAGCCAACTCTGCACTTGTGATATGTAGAAAGAAATGTACATAGTGCAGTGTCACTGTTCCCTTATATCCGTTTCAGCAGCACTGGTTTCATGGGTTCAAAGATACTGATCTTGTGTGGAAATGCATTTTCCAAATAGCCAAAACAAAATATGAATTAACGCAAACAAGAGATCAAATGAGTAATGGGCGAATATACAAATGGCTGCCTTGGCGGCCATATTGACGCAGTATTCGATCAACATAGTGTACAATAAGTACTTTGAACAAACCTGTAACTCTCAATCTACACTGGTCCCTGGTATGGTGATCTACCTTCAGTTGTTGGCGATATACAGCCCCATTTTTATACTGTATTGTCCTGAGCTAAAATCCAATTTTAGAGAGAGATGCTAGTTTTATTTCTTTATACTGTGATATTTTAGTCGGTTTTACTGTCCATCGATGACAGGTTTTAATACTTTACATGTACTGATGGTGAATTCTAAACTTGTTTTAGTCACGACATGGCTGAAATATTGCCGATGTGACTTTACATTTTAACTTATTCACTCACTCAATCTACACAGGCTGTATGGTTTCTGCTGGGGGTGAGGGGGGGGGGGGGTTGTACCAAAGCATGCCCTATGCAAACTATTGCTTATTTATGTTATAATATGTCTTGCCGGCGCAGCAAATCCCCTACTGTAGGAAATATATCTGATGTGTGTCTACTCCGTCATTCCGACATCTCAGATTTGCGTGTCAGCTAATGTCCTGCATTGTAACCTTACTATATTCAAGTTCTGGTCTAGATCAAGCCGTTTTACTCTGTCAATCGTTAATACTTATTAGTAGAAAAAGTCAGGCAAAGGTAACGGCGAATAACTACATGAAACAGCATCAGTGTGGCATGGTGTCTAGTTGTAAGTATAAAACATACACATTGAGTCAACAAACGCAGAGAAATAGTCCGGGACATCACATTCAACCATCAGTTCCTTGAGTTCAATTAACAATGGACACTTGGATGAAGTAGTCGATATTATGGAAGGCAGCTGTGACAAAACAAGCAGCAATTGACTTTGATGAGATTTATAGATTTATTTTGAGATGAAGTTTACTCAACCACGGACACCCCTGTTGCAACATTTATCATGTTGTGAGAAATTCTGGCTTTGTGTGCTGACAATTTGGTTCCTCAGCCTGACAGTGTGGGTTCGAATTCCGGATAGGACACAATCTAACAAGCACTAAATATTGTACCTTGCTGAAAAGGTGTTCTCTCAAATATATTAGTTGTTGCTTTTTATACTTTTAACAGCAACGTTTACATTGGTGTAGAGAACACAAGTTAGTTCTGAAAATGTCATATGTGGATACTGAGTACATACAACAGTGATTACTTAGACACAATGCTCTGCTCTTCCTTTACCACAACGTTTACATTGGTGTAGAGACAATGCCATGTCTGGATATTGAGTACATACAACAGTGGTTACTTAGACACAATGCTCTGCTCTTCCTTTACCACAACGTTTACATTGGTGTAGAGACAATGCCATGTCTGGATATTGAGTACATACATCAGTGGTTACTTAGACACAATGCTCTGCTCTTCTTTTACAGTTGCATGCGATAGCTACAGATTGGCAAACAGTCAGGAGAACGTGGATGTCATTGCCACTGACATAGGGAACATCTGCAACACCAGCTACTTTACTGTCGACAGCAACAACTCTTCATGTTTGAGAGGAGCATCTTGGAAAACGGTGAAAATAAAGTGCTTCCCCTGTTACAATGGCACCACCCAGCAGTCAATGGTAAGATATGCCATCATTATACATAAAACATATTTTCAGTGAAGTAACATTCTGTGACCACTGCCAACGGAGCCAAAACATGAAAGAAGTTAAAAACATTTGCAATTATATTCAATGCTCATAATCTGATTAAAAGTTATATGAAAGCGACAAAAAGCCTCGCCGAGACAAGACAAAAAGAAGATTTCCACTGGGGGAGGTAATTCTATTATGATGAACTGACTGTAGTGTTCATAAAATCATTAATGGTTGTAACGGAACAAACCGTAATACCTTAGTATTAACCAGGGATCGTATATTAGTGATAAATGATATGTTTTGTATATTAGTGGTATATAATATGTTTTCTATATGCCTGAGTTGTGTATTACTGATAAATAATATGTTTTCTATATTACAGATACATAATATGTTTTCTGATATACAGTATGTGTTATACGTTGCTGATATATGATCTTATGTTTTTTGTCCTACTTGTCATGGCAACTTCTTAACACTTAAGGGAGGTTATACCTACAATATTGTTACTAAGTTTCTGATTGGACGTATTTCTTAAGAAATAACCACTGGATTTTGTTATTGCTATGAACGTTTATTAATTTATCTCATGCTTGTCTTCCCTGGCGTGTTTTGAGATCATCATTTACCTTTTAAACTTAAACACAGTTTGACATGTTCAACTCACGTTTGTGAGAAAAAGCTTGGTCCCTGCTTTTGTAATGTTTAGTTATATTTGCGGTTGTGTCAAGCCTTGGGTATCTCGAACAAGTGTCTGTCACTTCATTTTCGACACATCACTGCACCAGGATCGGTTCAGCCAGAATTCTGTTTCAGACAAAGCATTAGGATTTTTCGAGTTAGGTCGAAGCATGCCCCTTAATCACTTCAATATTAACCATAACATGTGTAAATAAATATATAGTCACAATAGTCACTAATAAATACAACCGGATAATAGTGAGATATATTTGTGACTTGTTAGAATTAATTGTGCAGGTATTGTACAACATGTATTCAATATTTTTCAAGACATGTCAACAGTGTATATTCTTTCGTACATGTTCATAAGAACCCAATAATTACAGTACAATTTCAATCGCATTATACTGACAATGGCGGTGTAGACTGTAATAGCAGTGGTAATGACAATAACGCCAGGTTAAGAAGTGAACGTTACTGTGAAAGGCTATATGCTGAATTAGTCTACCTGTTCGTGAAGTTTCCAGATTAGCATTGGCAATATAAAAAACATCTCCCGCATCTTAACAGAAACGACGCAAGACAATGAGTACATTTTTTACAAGGGGACACAAATTAACTCTGCTGTTGTTTACGGTTACAAGGACATAGTCAAGAGTCTCATTATTACGTTCCACTTGTTGGTTAGGTTTACAGTGATTAAAAACTCGCATGGTTGATTAAAATCAAACTTAGTCTCATATTGTAAGCCAAGCACGTAGTGTCTGCTTTTCGATCAATGTTCGCACAATAAGCCAATCCAAAACTGCATTCAATACGTGCGTTAAAGTGTTTTAGTGTGGACCCAAGACACAATAGGCTAACGTTAGCAAGGGTCATAAAAAAGAAGCAACTGTTCGTAGTGCAACATCGTGTATTGACTCTGGGGGACGAGTACGATAATACAAAACAAAATGTTGTCAAGTAATCTCATTGCAAAAATACATAACAGAAATCGTGTAGTCATATATTTTATAAAAGAAATAAATTGATCATTGAGATTATCACATTATAGCCGATCTTGTGAATCACATGTGCCTAAATAGCTGGTGATGTAATTTGAAGACGGTGTTGCCACATGCAATGTTATGTAAGATTTTGTTTTGCACAGAAATGACTGAACTAAACATAATATTTCATAATACCCTTATTAACAAACTATTTGGTAATTTTCACCAACAATTCCTAGCGTGTATTTGATGACGTCACGATTATTACATTAACCATTCAGTAATAATTTCAGGATCCATCAACATCTGTAAAAGAAGATCTGGAGTTTGATATCACTGCTGGAATGACACTGAGGCTCAGAATGTCTGGATCCCGAACACACTTGTAAGTCAGTGAGAAATAACTGCTTGACGAAACATTAGCCATCATTGAGTTGTTCGTGGCAAGACTTGTATTGTGTGAACAATACCACGAAATGGGAGGGGGATATATTTTTAGCTCCGATTTAGCTGACAGATTTTCTCAAAACACCTTCTAGATAGGGAAATCAAATTTGGCATTTGTTTTCATGACGGAAAACGTGTTACAATTACTTACAGAGATATGACACTTGTGATGCGTTTCTTGGCTTAGTGCACAGTATCCCAAATGGGAACCGATTTTCTCAGTAACCGTTATAGATTGGAAAACCAAATGTGGTATGTGGGGAAACCAAATGTAGTTGTGTCGAGAACCTAGCACACATCCTTACACTGCACCCACCATCGGCCGCCTCTTCCCAGACAACTAACTGAATACTTTTACACTGCAGTAACCACGTATATCTGATGAATCCCAATCAAGATGCTGTCTACCTGAGTCACTGAGATGGGATTGGCCCACAGTTGGGGAATTTAAGATTATCTTAAAAACACACGTCAAGCAAACGTTTGGGGTGAAGAGTTTTGGACCGACTTCACAGCAAACAACTCCGACAACTATGTGGTAGAGATAACAATAACAGAGACGTATTTCCTGGTAGGTTGGTTATCTCGACTTACTCAGTACAAGAGGGCGGGGCTGAATTATTTGTTGATATAGACATGTCTATCCTGGTAGGTTGGTCATCTCGAGTTACTCAGTACAAGAGAGTGTGACTGAATTATGTGTTGATATAGACATATCTCTCCTGGTAGGTTGGTTATCTCGAGTTACTCAGTACAAGAGGGCGTGACTGGGTTGAATGTTGATATAGACATATCTCTCCTGGTAGGTTTGTTATCTCGAGTTACTCGGTACAGGAGGGCGTGACTGAATTATGTGTTGAGGTAGACATGGCTCTCCTGGTAGGTCGGTTATCTCGAGTTACTCAGTACAAGAGGGCGTAACTGAATTATGTGTTGATGTAGACATGGCTCTCCTGGTAGGTTGGTTATCTCGAGTTACTCTGTACAAGAGGGCGGGGCTGAATTATTTGTTGATATAGACATGGCTCTCCTGGTAGGTTTGTTATCTCGAGTTACTCGGTACAGGAGGGCGTGACTGAATTATGTGTTGAGGTAGACATGGCTCTCCTGGTAGGTTGGTTATCTCGAGTTACTCAGTACAAGAGGGCGTGACTGAATTATGTGTTGATATAGACATATCTCTCCTGGTTGGTTGGTTATATGGAGCTACTCAGTACAAGAGGGCATGACTGAATTATGTGTTGATATAGACATGTCTCTCCTGGTAGGTTGGTTATCTCGAGTTACTCAATACAGGAGGGCGTGACTGAATTATGTGTTGATGTAGACATGTCTTTCCTGGTAGGTTGGTTATCTCGAGTTACTCAGTACAAGAGGGCGTGAATGGGTTGAGTGTTGATCTAGACATGTCTCTCCTGGTAAGTTGATTCTTTGTAGTCTAAGATGGTTTGACTGGGTTGAGTGATGATCTACACATGTCTCACCTGGTAGGCTGGTTGTCCTGGTCACCGAGTAGAAGTGGATGTGACTGAGAGTGGTCATCTACATATGTCTCTCCTGGTAGGCTGGTTGTCCTTAATCAAGTGTTGAACAACATACGTCTTTGAAGTTTTTTTTAAGGTTCTGTGGTGAGCTGAATACCGATATATACGCTGTTAACTTGTGAGACAACTCATTAGATGAACTCGTGATTTCCATACTTGTAGTTTGTTAAGATGAGATTATATTTTCCAGACTTACGTTGATGGAGCTCTGCGGATGACGAACCCAATCCGCTTCTCCCTGAGTGGCATCCGACATATAGAGTTTGATGGACTTACTGCCCTGCATGAATTCACAATCGGGAAGGGAATGTGTTGTGGAAAGTGAAACACGACAATTCAGCCAACCTAAATACTTTCCTATGTCTAATCTGAGATTTTTCGTTGGTCTTTTGCTTACCCTCGTCAATATGTTACATTTTCTGTTAAGACAAGATTACAACATATATCATACTCACGCCAGATGTTTCTTAATGTGGGTTATAATTTGTCGAGTGAGACAGGAAAGGTCACGGCATGTAGCAAACCAGTGGTTTGATATGAAAACCCGTCAATTAATTTAACACAGAATGCTTTCGCCCACCTACAGTCGATCTGAATGGTTCTCTCCATACAATTTTGGAGTGACATTTAGAATATCGATCCTGAAAGAGATATTATGCGATGTCCGGAGGGATTGACAAGATTTCGGTACACATGTGCTGATTATTAAGACATATCTAGGTATCATAACACATTGTTTCTGGTGGTAAGACATTTTTTTATTATTAAAGTCATCCTTTGCAGATATATTACTCATTGGTGAGTTTCCAAAGGTCTCTTCACAATTTGTCTGAAAAATTCATCACGTATAGGTGTTTGCCCTTGCTGTCAGTCGATTAACTTAGAATAGTACTGGCATGTGACGCTCGACTCCCACTATACGAATCACATTTGGTATTGATCTTCAGCAAACCATGCCTGTCGTAAGGGTGAGTGAGTGAGTCAAAGTGCACCAGTACTATTTCAGTCATATAGCGACGAGACCAAGTCTGCAGACAACTACATCATAATTTCAAATCTTAAATTACATATGTCTTCATTAAAGTATTATTTGCAAATAGAAATAAAATAACACCACATTTAAAAACTGACAATTGGTCACACATACATAATTGCAATTGATGATAGCGACCAATTTCTCTCCAGTTGTTCAAAGTGACATGCCTACTCACGCGAGGAAAACAGATCCTTCAGATGTATTGCTCCATAATGTGAGTCCACTGCTTTTGGAAAATCCACAGACAAGCAAAAACTGCCAGCCATGTATACACTGCATACAAGGTCTTCTAAACTTTAATAAATGCTCACTTTCTTCAAACTTGTTAACCTCCATCTTCAATCAATTGTATGGAAACATGTTACTCGTTACAAAATAAGGAAGTCTTCATACTGACCCCCTGTAGTAATGAGTCTACATACTGACCGCCTGTGCATGTGATATACAAGGATTTATTCAGGGTCAACCAAATATAATTGGCTTTGATTCTCCATGATAAATCTGAAGTTTCTTGAAAATGTCGGCATATTTTGAATGCTCATGAAATCTGTCATCCCTTTGGCATTGACCATACATAGTACGGATAGTTACCAAAATGTTTAGATCCATATTTTTGTTTGTTGAGTTGAGTTGAGTTTTACGTCGCATCGGCGTTATTTCAGCCATATAGCGAAGACACCAAGAACACATGGCGTCGTGTGTCTTTACAGAAATATCAAGCCGACTTGTAGACTGCCAACATTAAAAATATGATCTTAAATACCGCCCGAATGCGTCCGTTCTTCATTGTGAGATGAAGACTTGACAAAGAAATTAAAAAAAACAGCTAATGCATTGGTTTTGTTAATTAACTCACTTACAAAACCTGTAACATAGGTGACGCATAACATTCACGCCATTACCCGGCACACATTGTCTTGATGGCATGACGATACATGAATCGTTTAAAACATTAAACATGATGCAACATAATCGTAATGTGGGCCCATAATACCATCACACCCATTAACTACCCTCCAGCATGTGTTCAATACCATGCATGATTGAGATAATTGTTTCATTTATCGATTTGGGAGATCAAGTTTCATCTCTGCTTTTACTTGATCCATTCATACACATTAAGTTCTAACCGCTTCAAACATTTGTCCTTTAACTTTCATAACAGAAGTTTCTGTTCGATTTGATAATCGATAGTGCTTGTTGTCTGGCGTTGATGATTTTAACTTCACTTGGGTCGATGCGCCTGCTGCTGGAGGATTTGTGAGTAAATATTTAATAGTTTCACTGGATTTACTTTTGCAATCAGAGTGAGTGAGTGAGTGAGTTACAATTTAACGTCACATCGGCAATATTTCAACCATATCGTGACGAGAACATTTGATATTGAAATGAAATATATGTATATTATAAAAAAACTGCTGACGAAGGGCAGTAAAACAACTAGAATATCACAGATAAAACATCTAAAACTAGTAATATAGTGTAAAACATTTTAACCACAGGGGACAACACAATATAGAAATGAGCTATAGATCACCTACAACTGAAAGTAGGTCACCATACTAGGGTCCATGGGGACTTACAGTACCTTTGCTACCTGCATGGACCCTTGTTGGATTTACACCATCCTTTCAGCCGCTGGTGATTGTAGGACAATTTAGCCGAAATCTAAATGAACAAAAAAACTAGTTTAAAAACTTGGTATGTGAAAAATCTACTTTGAAAGTTTAGGGACTTACGTACGCTCTCAGGAGGACAATAATTTTACAGTACTTTAACCAGGGGACAACACAATATAGAAATGAGCTATAGATCACCTACAACTGAAAGTAGGTCACCATACTAGGGTCCATGGGGACTTACAGTACCTTTGCTACCTGCATGGACCCTTGTTGGATTTACACCATCCCTTCAGCCGCTGGTGATTGTAGGACAATTTAGCCGAAATCTAAATGAACAAAAAAACTAGTTTAAAAACTTGGTATGTGAAAAATCTACTTTGAAAGTTTAGGGACTTACGTACGCTCTCAGGAGGACAATAATTTTACAGTACTTTAACCTCCTTTGAGGGTACAGCCACTAACAATCTAAGGTACTAATCGAAATAACCAATCTTTAAAATATATCTATTTATAAACCACATTAATCAGAAGTCATCAAACAAATTAATTTCTTTTAAAAAGATCCTTCATTGTTTTTACATTGAAATATTCAACACAGTCAAGCAGGACATGCTTGACCGTGGTTCTCTCATCACAAGGGATACAAAACGGAGGATCCTCACCTTTCAATAGGTATTTGTGAGTATAACGCGTATTTTGCAATCAGAGCGAGAGAGAGACAGGGAGAGAGAGAGACAGAGAGAGAGAGAGAGAGAGGGAGAGAGAGAGAGAGAGAGAGACAGAGAGAGGAGAGGGAGGAGAGAGAGAGAGGAGAGAGAGAGAGAGAGAGAGAGAGAGAGACGGAGAGAGAGAGAGAGATCCTAAAATAAATGTATCGTTTTGACAGTGAGTTTCTACAATGATAAATAGAATCTCACCCTGGTGTTCTCTGATACCAAATATACCAACACTGTTATTGAAAGTAAAAAAACAACTAAATGTTACTTCATCAATTCCTGTTGATATACAGTGGAAGCCCTCTAAACCGGCACTCGTTGGGACCGACAAAAAATGTCGGTATAGAGGGTGTGCCGGTTTAGAGAATGATCATAAATTACCTAGCTTCTATCGGGACCAAATTCTAGTGCCGATATCGAGAGCATGCCGGATTGGAGGGCTGGTGGTTTAGAGGGTTTCCACTGTAATTGATATCAGTAGGTACTTATGTGATATTTTCTATATATCCAGTACGTAGCACGCATTTGTAAAGACACTGTTAGTTTACCTAGAGAAGTAAATGAGGATTAGAATACATACTTGTTTGATTGTTAAACAGTAACAAGAACTATGGAATAGATACACTCTGCTGCAGGTAAGATTCTCGTGGCGAGCGTACTCAATAACATAGAGCTGTTCTATATAAGTTTGTTTCTTGTGTACGGAAACAAGAGCTGTTACACATGTTCAAAAGTTACACATTTGCATCAGGCAGAAGTTAAGGGTCTTAATGGTAATGGGAATATGTTGCTTTGAGATACATAAACATTGAATCATTCGATGGTAAGCTGCTTTGGCTTTTTGCTAATAGCTTGATTGTAGAAGGAAGGTATTTCACTCAGGATAAAGTGCTACAAATGGGCTCTTTTATATATGCACACTTTATTACAAGACGTTGCTCATACAAGACATGTGTATGGACTGTGGACTGTTGCTGTGAACGTTGTGCACTTACACACATGATGTAAAGTAAAGACACGCCAGTGTGCTACAAATAATCAATTTCTCAGGCAGAGAGTGCTGATGGCACATTTGATTTAATGCCTTTAAACTTGGAATAAGTGCACAAGATTCAATTAAGAAATAATAACGGTTAGTCCTTATCATTTTAAGAGATATGGTTAATATCACAGGACCACCTGTGAAAGGCCAGGAGATGTTTTTCACTGGATAAAGCATTCAGTTAACACTAGTCTTGATCAGTAAACAATGCTCTCTTCAACAAGTACCACCATGATCGTATTTCAACGGCTAAAATTTTGTTTTTAACAGTCAAATTCCAATTAGTTTTATCTCAGTCACCCAATAGTACGGACACTTATCAGAATGTGTCATTCTACAGGCGGCCTCAGATGGGTGATCTGGTGTTTACCAGGAGCCTGATAGAAGAGATGAACCAGGTGGACATGAGGGCTGAATGTTTCCCTCTATGTCACCGTCGGGAGTTGTGTAACCTGGTCTTGTACAATTCACTCACAAGGAAGTGCAGAGTATACACTGAAGCCTTTGGCTCGATCAGTGACGGCACAGTTGAAACTGGATGGCAGTACTATGGAAGTGAGTATTAATGAATAATTAAAAAAATACCCATTTGAACATTCTTTTTAAATGAATGTGATGTGTGGAGTTACCATTTTCCTAGGCTCTCACACAATTCTTTCGCCATGTTACTCCAAATTTCCACTTGTTTTCAGACATCATATATTGCAATCTTTAATGATATTTTAAGAACATACTGTCTTATGTTACCGCAATGTTGTGTTACTCATACAACGATACAACTGTTCAGCGAAAGTAATGCAGGAAATGATCTCGATTCGATTTCTTTTAACGGTAAAGTTTGTTTAATAACTTTGTTGGTATTTAGTCTACTTCTGAATTATGTTCTATTCGTCTCATGGGTGTACCAAAGAAGAATTCTGAATATAGCTCTGAGTAGGTGACCAATGAAGAATCTGTCAAAATGTTCACCAGTAGTAAAGTGAGTGAGTGAGTTAAGATTTATAGTCACATCGGCAATATTTCAGCCATATCGTGACTTAAAACGTAATATATTGATAATAAATGCACCAGTAGTAAAGATGATGACGAATGCCTCTAAACGAATATTACCGTTTGAATTTTGGGATCGAGAGTCAATCATTAAAACTTTTATCTGGACAAATTGGAATTTCAATCAACCATCGAAATGGCCCAGGCATGGGCTTCATGGCTCAACCTTTACTAAATGAAATTTAGACTGATGATATTTTGAGTGACTTGTGGACAAACGTCAGTAGTTTGAAGACTGTTCTTTGTCTCACTGGAAGCTAGTGTAGTTCTTTCAGCACAAGTTTTAACGAACCTTAGTGCACATGCGACCTGAGGCAATTGTTATTCATCATTTTTTTGTAAAAAAAGATGAATCGGTCATTGAAATCATTTTTTTGTAAAAGGATGAGTCACACAGCCAACGTATATGTTGATGGAAAACGAAATTACACAAACACAAAAATTAGTTGAAATTCCATATTTTTTACTCTTACAATGGTGATATGTGTTGAAGTGTCGACATCACGATGTACAAAAGCACAACAGCGCACATTTTTAGTGTTAACAGAAGAGTTGGACACTGTGGATGGCTGTAAATCCTAACAGTGTAACACGTCGGACGCCGGGGAGAGGGAGCCGCATCTGATACTCCTTCCTGAACACCCCGTCGACAGATATCTGTAACAACGTTGAACTGATGACATAAACGTCAACGTCATCATTGATAATTGATTTGAGTTGAGTTGGGCTTTACGTCACAACGTCACGGCATTATTCCGGCCATATAGTGACGAGAACAAGTCTGCATTAATAAGCATTTTAAGTGCAGAGTCAAAATGAGTTTGATTTCAAAAACATATATTCATTACATTGTCATTGAAAAACAGAAAGAGTAATAGCACTAAATTTAAAGGCAGGCAATTTGTTAGTCACATTACACAGTTACAATTTATGGTACAGATCAACTTCCCTTAGGTAGTTCACTATCAGATGAGCGCTCACGCGTGAGAACAGATCTTTCAGATTTGTTGCACTATAATGTGAGTCCCTCGCAGACGACAAGTCCACACAGTCAAGTAGAATATGCTTGATGGTGAAAGCCTCAACGCAAGAGACACACATTGGGGGCAAAACACCATCTGTTTTTCAGCAGATAGTCGTGAGTAAACCGCGACTGTGGCCAATACGGCATCGTCGCGAAATTATCTCATCTCGTCTTGACTGACAACCCAAGTAGGTATAACCAATTGTTGGCTTCAATTCATACAGTTTATTTCTTCCTACTTGAGTGTCCCACCTTTCTTGCATGAGGTCCCGAGTATAGCTTTTGATAGTGGGTTTGACATCAATGTACGCGATCAGCAGTGGAGATAAGGGCTTGTCAAGAGCTGCTTTTGCTGCAGCATCGGGTTTTGAGTGAGTGAGTTAAAATTTAAAGTCACATCGGCAATATCTCAGCCATATCGTGACGAGAACAATTTAATTGATATCAATATAAGAAACAATAAATTGAGAACATAAAAACCTCTCAGCGAAGGACAGTGAAACTACTAGAATATCACAGCTCTTAATTTAAAACTAGCACGCTGTCATAAAAATATATCAATATACACAACAACACAATATAAAAACAGGCTATTGATCGCCAACAACTGAAGGTAGATCACCATACCAGGGTGCAATCGGCTTTTGTGTAACCTGCTATGCCGACGTGACCCGGCAACCAGCAGAGGACGATGTCACATTGGCCAGTAGAAAGGTCGTTGTAAAGTTCTAAAATGTCCAGAATGATTGGGTGACTTGAAGTAACATTTTGAAGTGCTTGAAGGCAAGATAATGAATCTGTGAAAACGATGAAGTTTTTGGAATGATTCTGCTGTTTAATATAGGTCAAAGCTGAAAGATAGCTTTGGCCTCGGCAGTGAAAATGGAACTGTTGTCGGGAATCCTAGAGGAGACAGTCTTGGATCCAGTGACTGTAGCACTGGCAACTTGGCCCTCATCCTTGGATCCGTCTGTGAAAATGGATCTATGGGTGTCATATTTGGAACGTAACTGGTTGTATTCCTGCTGGAACACCAAAGGATTTGTTTCGGACTTTTTGAGTTTAGTGAGGGCAGGATCGACCTGTGGTTTCACCATCTGCCAGGGTGCTGAAGACAGGAGTCGGTAAGGTGCTATGATATTGAGATCAATTTTAGCTGTAGATATGTGTGGTTGAGTTCTGATTCCAAGTGGTGGAACCAGGCTTGGCAGTTTGGGAAACAGGTTTACATAGAGAGGGTTGAAAACGCAATTGTATGCTGGATTGGATTGATTTGAACGTAATTTAGTGATATATTGCAGTGAAAATTGAATGCGGCGTTGTTCAAGGGAAGGTTCGTTAATATACTTGAAACCGACGCACAGGGGAAACAGCTGTTCCTCTATCAAGATATAGTTTCACCACTGCTGACACCGTACTCTGACTTTTAACCAAATATCCAAGAATATATCAGTAATATCTGTGATACTGTAGTATGTATACTATTCATCGTGGACCGGTTTAACTCTCCACAATGTTTTCATTTTTGTATTGTATACAGTGTTTTCGTCACGATATGGCTGAGATATTGCCGATGTGACGTTAAATATTCACTCACTCACTGTGTAGATTGCAAGTTTGTCCAAAGCAATAATTGTTACACAAAATAGATCGAATATTGCTGTCAATATGGCAGCCAATGCCGCCATTAGTTTATTCGCCCATTACACATCTGATCACTTTTTTACGTTAATTCATATCGTATTTTCGCTGTGTTCCAAATGCATTTCCACACAATATAATTTTTTCACTCACTCACTCACTCACCCAAGAATATATCAGAGTGGTAATACAAGTGGAGTGGAACGCCCAAGAACAATCTTCGTGAAATTATACATACGTTAGGTTATAAACACGATACACTGCGACATGGAAATGACAAGTATATCTTTCTAAACATCAATGTATAAAACGGTAAGTAATGTTTAATTCCCAGATAATATTTTGGTGTTAAATATTAGTGAGCAGTTCATATAGCAATTCATGACCCGAATTTGGGCTTAAATTATGCAGAAAGCTGAGGCACAATAAGTTCCCATTGTTGTATAGGGGCTACTTGAGCAATTTATCGTCCATTTTGAATTTATAATGAGACACCTGGACACCTGGTGTGTCTATTTTTAGATGATGAGTCTTTGTCTCAGGTCTATAGTTAGATCTATGGTGTGAACATCTGGTGTGTCTATTTTTAGATGATGAGTCTTTGTCTCAGGTCTATTTTTAGACTCGGGTGGGTATATAAAGTCCCCCTCGAACAGTCCTCCATATCATTCTGACTTCA
The DNA here is from genome assembly GCF_003918875.1 of Haliotis rubra. Taxonomy (NCBI): domain Eukaryota; kingdom Metazoa; phylum Mollusca; class Gastropoda; order Lepetellida; family Haliotidae; genus Haliotis; species Haliotis rubra. Next base: position 84,682 of record NW_025765285.1, on the reverse strand, counting down.
GTCGGGCTACGTACGGATCTTATGTTCTTGACTCTACTGATAGCTGTTTACCTCGAAGATGGAAACCATTCACCGTGAGAGTTGTGATAACGAGGTCCTGGTAACACTTCCAAATCCCAGATGCCATTTACATCTGGGGGACGACGTCTATGTGACAGCCAAGACATGGAATGGAAAACTAGAAATTCATGTGAGGAAGTACGAAGTGTACCCGAGTGGCAAGACCTACCCAACCAAACGAGGCATCGTGCTTACCTTGAAACACTGGCTGGAAGTGTCTAGTGTTCACATGCAGCTGAAACAGCAGGGAAGGTACTCACACGTCCATGTTGGAGGGAACATGTACGCTTCCTGGGACGACAATGGTATTGATGTGCGACAGTGGGAGAATGATCAGAAAAGTGGTAGAGTGATACCTACCAACCAATGTATTCTGTTGTCCCTAGATCAGTGGGAAAAGCTGGTAGATTGTGTAAGAGTCATGTCAGACTTTGTGCCAGAACTGAAGGACAGGGTACCCTGTATGCTTCAGGACGATCATCAAAACCAGATGGGGTACCTCCAGTGTTCCTTTTGCAACCCTAGTGACTACAGTTACTGGGTGTAAAGCCATTCTTGGTTTAGACGCTGTACTGTGTGGACGATGTTACCATTGGTCTGGGGTATCATGGATGTGTGGACATTACCCATTCGACAAGACTGTCGTTGCAGATTGCTGTGCAATCAAGACTGAATGGACTTCATTCCAGAAAAGACTCGATTCGTTTAAAGACTGGCCAGTGCAGATGAAACAGAGTCCTAGTCAAATGGCTCAGGCAGGATTTGTGTACTTAATCAGAGGGACGCTTGCAAGTGTTTTTCAATGTGGTCTCGTTCTCAAGAACTGGGAGTAGATGATGATCCCTGGGCCGAACATGAAAAATGGTCTCCACATTGTCCGTATTTGGCCCTGGTGGGAGTACCTTCAGAAAGAGGTGACCCGTTGGGGTAGTCATGTGGATTTGCAACCAAGAGTGTGATGTAAAATGTGTGACTATTGGAAATAAATCAATGTTAAGAGTATGTCTGCCTTGGTTGTCTATGTATAGTATAAATAGAGGTTGACTCAATACTAATCTCACTGAGATCCCAACCGCGATAAGAGTTTGTTTGCTTGAAATAGTATGGCTAGGCACGTGTTGAAGCATTACGAATTTTTAAGGTTCATGTTAATGTTTCAAGACATTGAGGAGATTCGACAAGACATCTTAGAAATGAACAGAGAACAGATTCTTGCCATCAATGGTATTATCAATAGGTTATTAAAGGGAAGATTACCAGTGACTCGATATGAAAGGCGTCGTTTCCTGAGGAAAAATGATAGAAATAACTATCTAGCTGCGTTACGAAGATTAGTTCACCTCTGTGGACAACAGACAGTAGGTGGAAGAGTCTTTTTGCCAGCAACATGCCAATCGTAGTATTTGTTTTGAAACCACAGTTTGTCAATGCACTTAGAGATGATGCCATTCAAAATGCCTGGTTGTATGATAGAGCATTGGCTTAGTATGTTTGGTACACCCGGTTTAGTTTGTCATAGTAGTGCATCCGAACCATCCTGGCAGCGATGTTGAAAGCTATACCAAGGTCAATGAAGATATCTATATAACAGGCCACAAGGACTATCTAACTTCATTTAGCCGTGGACCAGTGACAGTGACGCATCACCTCAGACCGCCTCCGTTTTCATCATGAATAATCCACAATACAAACTCTTCGTACTGGATGCCGAAAAATGGACACGATTTTACATGCTCAGGGCTGAAGGGAAAGGAGACCCTTATCATTCTATAACACGTGGAGGAGAAAAATCTGCCATGTTGTCTGTTGAACGATATTTGGAACTGTATGATCCAGAGTGGAAGAAAGACAAACAAAAACCAGAAACCACAGAACAACCTAAGATTAATTTCGTTACCCCTACTCAACAAGTGGTCGAACAAATCAAGGCTCTTATTCAGATGCAGAAGAAAGGGGAATCTAAGTTGGAAGTTCCTCCCAGTTTCCCATATGAAGAAACGGAAGACGACTTTTTTAGATAAAAAAGCAGTCAGTAGACATTGTTCCCTGCCATTTAGACTCGGACCACCATGCAGTCAACAACGTGTCCCGTGTGCTATATGACTTTTTCCAGGACAGACAATATGTTGAGACATAGAAGACAGAAACATCAACAACCCTCTCCTCCTCCTCCTCCTCCTCCTCCTCCTCCTCCTCCTCCACAACCACAGCAGCAGCAGCAGCAGCAGCAGCAGCAGCAGCAGCAGCAGCAGCAGCAACTACATTCATCAGAAAGTATTACCCAGGCATTGGAAGAATGTAGGTTGCGACATCCATTCTCCATGATTGTCTCAGGGCCCACCTCCTGTGGGAAAACCTACTTAGTGAAACAGATTCTAGAAAGGATGAACATTAAACCTTATCCTGAACGTATTATATGGCTCTACAAACGATGGCAGCCCTTGTATAATGCCATTCAAACCCATGTTTATCCCTATGTGGAATTTCATCAAGGCCTTCCTTCTGATCTCGAAAAGGATGCATTTCTAGACCCCCATGTGGTGAACGTGGTTATCCTCAATGACTTAATGTCTACTGCCAGCAAAGATCCACGCATTACAGATCTGTTTACGGAAGGAAGTCATCATCGTAATCTTCTCAGTGATCGCTTTGAACCAGAATTTGTATTTCAGTAAGGATCCCACACAACCAAAGAAACTGTCATTATCTGCTTCTGTTCAACAACCCTATCGCATCAACAACCCATCATGACTTTGGCGCAGGCAAATGTATCCAGGTAACACAGACCATTTCATGGAGCCATTTCAAAGGGAGCTACCCAGAAGCCTTATGGCTACTTGTTGGTTGATCTAAAACCCCAAACACCACCCCATAGGCGACTTTGTCCCAATGCATTCAATTTAAAAGGACACCTCCAAGCCAGGGCAATTCAGTCCGAGTTAGATGTTCAGCGTGAGCAGACGTGTGAAGAAAACCTCTCAACCATGCCAACTTGTAATGCCTGTGGACTCGTGTTTCAAGATGTGCAAGATTTGCAAAAACACAGAAGAAACTGGTGTCCCGAAAAGTCTTCAGTGGGTCCTCCTGGGATACCCCAAGTGAAAAGGCAGTGGGAGGAAGACAACAACTTCTCACCTGTGAAGAGACCACGTCCTCTGTCGGATTGTGACTATTGTGGTCAAGTGTTTAGCACTAACCATAATTTACAAAGACATTTACACGATAAACAATGTCCTGAAATGGAATATGAGGACGATGATGTTGAATCATTAAGCGATGTCACACATGGCAACAGGAAAAATAAGATGGCTGATCTCGAAGAGCAAGGTATAAGACAAATGTATTCACGTACACGTGAGCTGAATAAAGACTTTTTGGATGAGAAACGACAGCTGTACATAAAAAGAGGTTTAAACGAAGACATGATTCAAGCCAAACTGAACAAATTGATGTGGAGCACGTTTAAAGAGACGTATGCCCGATTATTACTTATCTGTACCATATGCAGTATGGTCCAAAGACAGAAGGAATACTGAAACAAGTAAAAGACACAAATAATATGTATCATGAAGTGATTTCAAAATTGTACCAATATAAGTCTTGGGTCGAAGGCATGACCGAAGATGAAGACATAACATCTGATGAAGAGAGTGAAGGACAGGTGGATGATGATGAAGGGTAATAAGACAACAGATGTAAAGTAGGCATTTGGGAGAGCTCCTATCCTAATGTCTACTCATTCGAAACGGAGCTAATAAACAATGAAATCTGTATATCTCTCTTGTTTCTTAATGTATTGTACCCTGGGTTACCCTTCAGTAACCCATGCTTGTCATAAGAGGCGACTGACGGGATCGAGTGGTCAGGCTCGCTGGTTGACACATGGCACATGGTGTAGAATGACGCTCATGCTGTTGATCACTGGATTGTCTGGTCCAGGCTCGATTATGTACATTATGTACAGACCACCTCCATAGAGCTGCTGAGAGTGTACTAGACTCACTGAATGTATTGCTGTAGGATTGACTGTTGTACAATTCTTGGTTTTTATAATACCAATTTCAACCCTATTTCACTGAATCCACATATTCTTAACATGATCATACTATTATCAGACATACAAGTTTCAGTTTAAACGTCATTCCTGTTGATTGAATGCAAGATAACCACTGTTTCAGTTCATGGTATTGAAGATAACAACTGTTACAGTTCATTGTATTGAATACAACAACAATTTTAATGATCTGTAATGAATATATTTATATACATATATATATTAACGGTTTATAAATACATAAGCTATTACACTAGTGTTGTAAAGCCATTTTGGTCTACAAAGCCGTTTTGGACATGTAGCCGGTTTGGACATGTAGCCATTTTGAGTCAGAACCGTTTGCGAACCGGTTTGATAGACCCTTTGCGATCCAGTTTGACAGAACCGGTTTTAGGCAGGGCTGTTGGCGCCAAGCTTGAATGCTCTTTTGTTCACCGCCGTGTGCAGCCGGTATGTTGTGCTGTGCGTGTTTAGGTATTCTGGCGGTTTCATGACCGTTTAAAACAGCACAGTAGGTGTGGAATTTATGTGATGGATCATTCTCTATTCTAATTTGTGAGTATTTTTGCGTATGAACGTATTGTGTGAATAATGTTGTTGACGACAGTATCGTGAGTACACATGTTAACAATGCGAGTACATCTACGCACTAAAATTGGTTTTATACAAGCTTTAGTTTAGAAAAAAACGATGAATCTAGGGAAAGGTTCTGATTATGATTGGACTGTGTTTATTGTGTTGGGATTTAATGATTCGTGGCAAACGGGAGTCATGTCAACTTTCTATCGATCGTATCCTGTGTGTTGTATCGGGCTGTGTTTATTCATGTGATTGTGTGTGAGTTTTAAAGTAGGCTCATGGCATATGTGAGTCATGTGTAATCAACTTTCTATAGGTTGTATTCTGTGTGGGCTGTATTTATTCATATGATTATGTGGGATTTTAAAGTAAGTTCATGGTGACTCGTTCTACATGGGATATTTTGGTGAGAAGCATGCTGTGAGTGATTTCGCGATGAGTTTCAACATTATACTCAGTTTTTTTGATCGGCGGGCATGGCTAGGAATTTGTTATGTGTTTAAATCTATATATTTATCATTTTTTTCAAAATGGCGGCGGGGGACGCGATCTATGACCTGGTTTCTTCAATGGGCGTGAAGGCCGTCATGCTTCTCGGTTCATTGAACGTAGGGAGAGGCAATGTTATGGCAGAATGAACATGGCACACCTCACTCGGAGGCTGTGGCAAATTAAAAGAAAGTATTAACATGGACACTCGGTAACATGTATTTGAAGTTATTTTATTTTTCACTCCATTATACGCTTGTTTTCTTAATCTTCATGCTTGGGTGGGAGAGGGGATTCCCTTCCCGTAAACATAGCTTTGAATGGCTGTAGGTCGGACTTACGGGTGGGCAAATGAGTCATTCATTGTTGGAGTACAGTATGAATCAATCTGTTTCTTCACATGAATGGGTTACTTGTTCCAACCCCTCTAAACATCTAGATTTACCACCACTGTTTGCCTCCCTTAACAATGGATATGATGAACAGAGGTGAGTTGACTTCATGTACACTAGTCTTTATCCCCAACACTCGTTCAATCTGATGATGATGTAAATCTTAATCTGTGTTACGATGTATTCTGTGTTACAATGTAAGGACTGAAGGTAGGACGTTGTATGCATTTGAATTTCACATTTTTAATAGTTATAGTTAGTCAGACGGGAATTGATACTGCGATAATGGGCGCTCGCTTTGAGATTAAAGAGAAATACACTGGTAGTATAATGTGTAGTGACTCCATTGTATAATCCAAAGATGTTTTGTAATCCAGTGAGAAATATACACAATGTTTAATTACTCCAGAGATGTGTAGTTGAGAGGCTGATGAAAATATAAACCCAGTAGACAGTATAATCCAAGGTTGATTAGTAATCCAGTGCACACAGTATAATCCAATGAGAAATACACTGGTATATCCACAATGTGTAATCACTAGGTGTAGTGACTGAAACTGTGTATGGAGGGCTGTTCAGGGGGACCTTTTATTATTCTAAAAATAGACACACCAGATGTTCACACCATAGATCTAACTATAGACCTGAGACAAAGACTCATCATCTAAAAATAGACACACCAGGTGTCCAGGTGTCTCATTATAAATTCAAAATGGACGATAAATTGCTCAAGTAGCCCCTATACAACATCCCATGATGCCGGTAAGGTGGTCTGGCTGCTATTTGTTTGTAGACTATTTAATTCTCTGATTAGAATAAATGTTTGTTTTAATATTGGCGTGGTTTATGTTAGAACTTAACTGAGATACATACATTAATGTTTTATTGTCTTTCATTGGCAGGTATTTCATAATAACAACGTTGTTTTCATTATAATATGGCTGCTAATTCTACATATGTTTGAGGTCAGGTCCTCCGATGCCAGCTCTCTAATGAAAGGAGTTCTTTGTTATTGTGTCTTTACAGAATGAATATGCTTGTTCATCTTTCAGCTTCAACTCTGAAGAGACATGCATCTTGGTTGAAGTGCTCATTCCACACTCCACTACTTCAATGTGACAATTGACATATAATAATGGATTTGCGCCTTGTTTGCACCATACGGTGCTCAATTTGACTTTGAGTGTACGTGTGTCCCATGTGGTGTTTTAGCATGTACTAAACGCAAAGCCAGGAACTTGTCAAAATCCCACTAAGGACTATGGAAACTGCCTTAGAAATGGAAAGTGTATGCCATTCTGCTTATGTATACATAGTGTCATGTCATAATAACAGCTCAGGGCATCGGGTGGGATCCAGTTTTGGCCATGAACACAGCTTAGTAGTTGGTGGTTCAAAGTCTAGTTTCTTCCTAGTTGTCACCCTTTGACAGAAAAGTGGCTTTGAAGAGCATCACTTCACTTTGCCATACCATAACAGGACATCATGTGTAGAAGAACAGTTATCTTTGATGGTCTATGCAAGTATTATCAAAATTTCAGTTTCTGTCTGTTGCTTTCATAATTATATATTGTAAAGTTCACCAGTGAGCTACCCACCTTAAAGGAAGTGCTCGCTATCTCGATGTCAAGCTCGTAGTTGTTGATGTTGTCCACATCGATTTGGTGTTCGTCATCCACCTCTCCATAGACTCCGCCTTGCCTCGTGTTAAAGGCCAGCCTTGGTGGTGAATAGTTCCATCGGAGGGACAAGGTGAGTACACGGTCATTGTTGGGCAGCTCAAAAGATACCTTATTCCTGTACGTACATCATAAAAAGCGATCTCAACATTATATTATGTCGCCATGACATTCCTGTGTACAGCTGAATAGCTGACATGTTGGGATATTTCTATGTCTGTTGTTTCGTGCCATGACATAAATGAGAACTAATGTATAGTTGACTTGCTGTCATGTTTGAATGTTTGTCATCTGCTGTCCTGACATCGACGTTTACTACTCTGCAGACATTTAAGGATGCTTGCTTTAAGAATCTCTTGCCTTGGTATATGTGTGTAGTACTGTATAGTTCACAGTAGTTAAATGGTTCGCTCGTAATGCCTAAGGCCCGGGTTCGATTCTCCAGAGTGGTACGATGTATGAGGTAACATGAGTACAATGTATACAATGTATCAAGCACAATAGCCCAACCGTGATATTGCTTGAATATTGCTAAAAGTGAAGCAAGACTAAACTCACTCACTCGCTCACATATAGTGATGTTTTAATGTTTCCTATCTTGTGCCTTAAAAGACGTGTTTGTAGCCGGTTATAATTACGTTTACTTCTACATACGATTCGAACTACGAACCACTGTTCCTCTTTACACTTCACATGCACAATTTGACCACCATGCACTTAGTCGTTGAACCTTAGTGCAACAGAGGGTAACACAATGCACAGATATGTCACATGACAACCAATTCCAAGCTACAACGTATATTTACATTCAGTTAACCACTTCACATATATTTCAACAATTCCCTTACCACGTGGTGATATCTCCTGCAACCGAGATCCTGAACGTCATGCCTGCAACCAGGTCAATGGGTAGGACTTCAGTTCGTGTTGTTGCTGAATCCTGTAAAACAATCACAATTGTGTGACTTTAACGGGGCATTTAACTTCATTATAAGAAACATTTGCATGTGTTTTGTCCACATGGAACAACCTAGTTGATGTTGATCGATTTTGTCATAATCATTCGTTATATAAAATTGCAGTTCGATGCATAACCAGTCCATGCATAAATACATGTTGTAAGTACTTCCCCTTAATCGCCCATTCATAAACAAATGTTACAAGTACTTCCCCTTAATCGTCCATGCATAAACACATGGCACAAGTACTTCCCCTTAAGCATCCATGCATAAACAAATGTTACAAGTACTTCCCCTTAATCGTCCATACATAAACACATGGTACAAGTACTTCCCCTTTAATCGTCCACGTATAAACACATGGTACAAGTACTTCCCCTTAGTTGTCCATACATAAACAAACGTTACAAGTACTTCCCCTTAATCGTCCACGCATAAACACATGGTACAAGTACTTCCCCTTAATCGTCCACGTATATATACATGTTACGTCCCCTTAACAGAACATGTCAGCATTATTCTGTCTGAATGAGGAATAGTTTAATCGTGATGAACAACAGGAAGATGAAACAGACTTGATTTGAGGTGAAATACTTTTTAGCAGAATATATAAAGAGTGAATTTAGTTTTACGCCACACTCAGCAATATTCTAGCTACATGGCGGCTTTACTTCAGACAGAAGTACTCAAGTGTAGCACAAGGTGTGAGATTAATTTTTATTCAGTATTTCGGGCCTAAAGGCCTATAGTACAAATACACGTGCTACAATTATATGCACGTGGTGGTTGTGGTGACATTTCTTGCATTGAATATATGTATTAAATAAATTCCAATAGATTTGATAATATCAATAGTTTTAAAATTTAACAGACTGGACAATATTTGTTCATCTCCTACAGGTGTTGATACAAATGATAAATACTTACTTCTTAAATCTAAATACTTGGTACACACCAAAAATACATTAAGTTCACTTTCAATATTACCTGTATTACAATTTTTACATCACTGAAAGCTCAATTGGGTTTGCGTAAATAATGAATTCTAAAATCATGAAAGCCAATTCTAAATTTACACAACGCCTGTATTAACGATTTGTCTTGTAGATTCATAATATAAAACTCCGGTTCTAACAAAGATTTATGAGAAGAATAGTGTTCTAAAAAACTTGAATTGTTTATAGACATTCTTGAGGAACTAGGAACACATACAAATACCAAACTTATCATGGAGGATCACTTTGAGATCGTAAAAGACTGCAAGGGTGCTCCACTGAAGGAGATGCAAGAGCAACTGATATCACATTCATGTACACCATAAAAGCAAGGGCGCTCCAAGGTATCATGGGGTATAAGAAGAACGAAAAACAGGTTCATGCCTAAAAAAAACAAGACAGTCGGGATAATGTATAATGCTATAACATGGGGGTGCCAATGTTTCACGATGTGCACGAGGAATCAGAGCCTCGTCCACAAAGCGATCGTAGCGCTACGGCTGTCGTAGGTCTGTGTTAAAGTGTGGGAGTTACATCTTAGGGTTACGATCGCTGTGAGGGACAGGGTCCAGGGTCATGGTGAAACCTACCAAAGACGGCACGGGCGTGCCAATGTGGCATGCAGTGCATCTGATCCTGACACTTTCCCAAGATCCATCTCGCAGACAGGATGATGTTCTGTTAGCAGCAACGACGTTAAAGGGATGCTGACAAACGTTTCCAACGGCTGTGTTGATGATGTCTGCATCTGTACGAGCATTAGCCAGTCTGTACCCGTCACACGACACTGAAACATTGTACGTAGTATGGTTTGAACTGTTTGGGTCAGCTGGATTCTTCATACTAATCGCAATGGTGTTTTCATAAAATTACCAATATGCTAGAAGGTTTGGGAAATTTTAATGTTTAATTTCCTGACTGTTTGAAAAGTATTCTGCACACCTGAGATCAACATGTCGATCATAATATTGTTATCGTTTTCGTTAAACCTTACTCATTCCTGTGTAGTTCACTCAGTGAGTGAGTGAGTTTAGTTTTACGCCGCACTCAGCAATTGTCCAACTGTATGGCGGCGGTCTGCAAAAATTCGAATCTGGACCATACAATCCAGTGATCAACAGCATGAAGCATCGATCTGCGAATTCTAACCTGGACCTTCACGGGTAAGATCATTCAGTGGTAAGTATCTTGTGTCAGTTTAGACTTTAGGCACGCTCGTGCAACTCGATTATCAAGTCTGAATATGAGTGTAGAGATCATCAGAGGTCTGAATATGAGTGTAGAGATCATCAGAGGAAAGTGAAGTGGTAATATGAGAACCCTTACCGCCATAGCACTGCCATCCAGGCTGAGAGGAGCCGTCACTACTTGAGTCAAAGGCTTGCGAGTGCAGTCTACACGTTTTGGTGAGAGGGTTGTACAAGACCAGGTTACACAGAACCCGCCACTGACACCGAGAGAAGCATTCAGCCCTCATGTCCAACTGGTTCATCTCTTCTATCAGGTTCCCGGTAAACACCAGATCGTCCATCTCAGACCTTCTGTGAAATGTCACATTGGTGCAAGTGTCCATGTTGTACACCAACTGACTTAAAGCACTGGAAACATTAGTGACACAGAACAGAACGTAGACAGTTAGCAGTGACATCCTGGTGTACATGACGTTCATATCTACCTCGCCCTTAACCAGAAAGTCACATACCTCAGACACACTCACATCTGGCGGATCCAACTACCCATTTGATGTAGGAACAGTTTCATATCGGCGACTATAGCAAAATGATGACGTAGTAGGTGAACACTACATGACTTGTCAGTTGTACATAGTCGATATTTTTGGGAAATAATATTTATGCTTCTCCTTCTAAATAGAACTTTCCAGTTAGTATTGCACAGTAACGATCGCATGTTTGTCACCAAAGACGTCCATGTCAATACATTTAATTTTCGCTGTTTTCCTTAAGTATTGTTGAATATTTCCTTGTGACCAGTATGTTTATTGATTTAACAAAAAGTAACAGAAAGAAAACGACTTGAAATCAATAACATTTTCTGATGAAAATTAACTTGGATGGTACTGTAGAATGACTTTGTTCAGACCAACGTGGGTCTCTCCTGATGTATGGCAACAACTGAAGTAATGAAGTATCGATGGATATCGCACCGTGAAGCGTGAGACAATAAACACGTACATGCAGGTAACCATTGGCTCCAGGGATGTCGGATGTATATACAAACAAATCTATGATGTCTTGAATATACTCCAATGTGTCCGCTCTCATCCAAAGTATTATTTCTGTTCCTAGCAAGTATCAAGTCAATCCAAAGGTAAGCGTGTTGTGCTTGTTGACAGCAATTAAACATATTCTTGCCAATAGCCGATGGGTGTTATTGTTGAATACTGACTTCGTCTTTGGCTCAGGTAATGCATTAGGAAGTAAATATCAATAAACATTAGTGACGCAGTATCTTGCATTGCTATCTATTCTCTTATGGCGTATTTTGTTCTGAAGTGTTGCCTTATGGCAACATGTCTGTGTCAATGTGTGTAAACGATGGACTGTAATGGGAATACCCCAGGGATCGGTACTCGGTCCGCTTCTTTTCATAGCATACACGACCGATGTGGCAGACGTAATAGACAAACATGGCAGTTTCCATCATTCGTTTGCAGATGACACCCAACTTCAGAAAAACTCAACTCCCAAGGACTTTCACACTGGTCTTCATAAAATAACAGACTGTACTAAAGATGTTAAGTCATGGATGACAAACAACTTGCTAAAGTTAAATGATGACAAAACTGAGGTGATGGTTGTTGGATCCAGGCAAATGCAAAAACAAATTACCACCAGTACTGTTCTGGTAGCAGATGCAGAGATACAACCAGTGGACTCTGTTAAAGACCTTGACTCACACCTGGCGATGGACACTCATGTAAATCAACTCTGCAGAATATGGTTCTTTCATCTACGAGCCATTGGCAGAATACGCCATCTCATCAGTCGTGATGCAGCACACGGTCTGGTCCAGGGACTTGGACAGGTATTGCAATAGCCTCCTTTTTGGTATTTCTCAGAAGCTGCTATCAAAATTGCAAAATGTCCAAAATACAGCCTCCCGAATCATAAGCAGAACTTCAAAGCGCTCACACATAACACCTGTCATGAAAAACCTCCACTGGCTGCCTGTTAAATCAAGAATTGACTTTAAACTATTGTGTTTTGTCTACAAATGCCTCAATGGCATAGGCCAAGAATACTTGAAAGAATTTCTTACCCCATACACTCCAGAAAGACACCTCCGTTCTCAGAATCTTAACCTACTCTCTGTGCCTCGGTTCAAACTGCAAACTTTGCCCCTCTACTCTGGAACTCTCTCCCTATCACCATTAAATCAGCAGTTGACTTTAACTTCTTTAAACTACTTCTCAAGACTCATCTGTTTTCACTGCATTATGACTAGCTACTAGTCCCTCATTGTATATATGTATATTATCCACTCACTTTGTTGGCGCTTTGAGCATGGGCCTTGTGCATGGAAAAGGCGCATTATAAGTTCACATTTATTATGTTTTACAGATTACAGATTGTATGCAGCAGAGAGAGTTCGGGTGATCCTGGCACAGTCAAGCTGGTAAGGCTCATCATCAGCTCAGGGCCCTTGCCCCCTCTACACGCAGCCCAGACAGCGAATGGGACTTCTCCCAGGAAACGCTGCCTAGTCGAACCCACCAAGAACTTTCCGGAGAATATGAAGGGTCCCCAACACTGCAGCCTTCTGCATTACCCAGAGTGTCAGAAGGGCTGTGCTCCCGGTGGAAAAACCCGGGCACTCTCCTGATCTGCGCCAAATGATCAGGAGGTACCAAACCTTGGGCACCGAGAACAATGGGGAGCCTGACGACAGTGTACTTGGGATGCAAGCGAGACATTTCAAAGGCGAGGTCCGCATATTTATCATGCTTTTCCTTGATCTTGTCAATCACATTCCTGTCAAAAGGGACAGAAAATTCAATGATATATATAAATTCATTGGCTTTATCAAAAAGGACAAGATCAGGTTTGTTGGCAGGAATTCTTCTGAGGCTGTATATTGGCCTATTCCACAGAAGTTTGAAAGCATCATTTTCCATGACGCCCTGGACATTTTCAGGGTCGTACCATGGATGGACCTCGGAGTCAAAGCCACAGGATTATTAATAATTATCGATTTTAAGGAAGGAAACTACTTCACAGCAACTGCAGCTTCAGAAAAAAATGAAACGAGTTTGGAACATCCCCGTTGTCCCGTTGTAATCACTAAGTAGCGGTTTATAGGAGTAGATGACAACTCGAGAAGTCCATAAATGAATTGTTTGGTCAAGATGATTATTGTCATACAGACACCTTACAACTGGATATTACAGTTCGCAGATTTAAACAACAAATACTTGCTATTTCAGAGACCAATGGAGACATATATACCACATAAATATACTCCCCAGGATAGCTTAGTGATAAAAGTATAAATACCAGTCGAGAAGTGCAGTTCATTCCACGCCCATTAAGTCTTTTATTTACATTTGAAAATGAGTGTCGAAAAAGAGGCCCTTCCTTCACAATACGTTTCTTCCACGGATCATGTTTTGATTCCCTGACACAGAACCCAGCACTGCTTGGCACCAATCAGCAATAAGTCGGCAGCCTACAAACACGTCTGACTAGATAATTCAGATACAGCATCACGAACAACTGATATACAATAGTACAGAGTATGAGTGATATTTAAGGGTACGGCCTGTGTGGAAGAGCACCTACAAGGTCTTGCCGTTTCTGCGATATTTGCTTGTAGTTAGCTGAATGATAAACAAGTATAAAAAGAGCATTGCGTATGTCATATTTCATCATCGTCTGAATAATCTTTAAGTTTATGATTAACGTAAGCAAAACCTTGAGCACAAATCTTAGCGTTTCAGTCAGATTACTTTGGAGTCAGCTGAATGACATTTAAGTTTAAAACATGTGTAAAAACAGCTAACGTAGGCAAGTGAGTTCGTTTAAAATTGCCTCTCTTCACCAAGCAGATAATGGATACCCGGGGAAATAAATCGTGAGACTGTTAACTTCCCAGCGCCTAACGTTGAGCTTGGGTTATCTGGGGTAATAATGATCAGAATGTCCTGGAAAAGGCGCGATACAAAAAATAAATATCATTAAAAGAGCACATGCAACAATCTTACCGTTTCTGTCATATGTGTCCGAGGTCAGGTGAATGTTATTTAACTTAACCACCTGTGTAAAAAGATACATATGACAAATTGGTCCCACAGGCATCTGGGGACACATTCATTTCCCAGCATGCGTACAAGCTGTGGGTTCGGCTGGTGTACTGTACAAGGGAAACATTGCACACGAGCCAGCATCACATTACAGTTGTATGTTTGTCATGGTCAGTGTGCACTGTGTTAATGTTACCCGCAGGCTGTTGTAGCCGAGCAAGGTTTTAAATATGGTCTAATGTGATATTGTGAAATGTTTCAGCAATCCATGAGTTCAAAGGACAGACACACACTCTCTGTGCATTCCGTCATGGAGGTTGTAGGTATGTACGAAATCCATCCGTAGAAAGGTTTTAGAAATAAAGGTAATAATTGTTGTGATAGGACGTGTAGAGGTGGTAATGTTAGTAGTTGTGGTAGCATTGCAGAAAGTGAGTTTTTTACGCCAAATCGGCAATTACTCATCCAGCCCGAGAGTCCAGCCTCCATGATCATCCCTGATATATAAAGGTTGAGTGGAGATAGAGAGACCTTCCTGTAATTTGGCGGGGAAGAAGACATTCCTAGCCGCATATTGATCTTCTCTATGCCGAGAAATCTGGCTCGTCTGTCGAGATCATCCCATTGATTCGCGGATGGAACGTTTAAGACTGCCCCACATCTGTACCATCAGTTATTCACCATGCACTGCCTGACAGCTGATGCTATTATAATGTCCTTATATACCTCTGATTTTTCAACACAGTATGTTTATCTCCGTCTGACATCACCGTGTTATTAAGATTAAATATATATAAATATACATACTGTGTTCGAAATTCAGAGGTATAGAACGTGATTATATACCCCCTGAATGACTTTAATTAACCAATCACAATCCAGTATTTACAGTAGTCATGGTAGAAATAGGAGGTAAACATACTGAGTTGGAAAACCAGAGTTATATAACGACATTATAATAGCTCCAGATTTAATGTAAAACCATATGCGTCGCGTTAGGTTTTAAATGAAAAAATAGAGCTATTATAATTTCGTTTTATATACCTCTGATTTTTCAACACGGTATGTTTATCTCCATTCTACCATAACCGCGTTATTAAGATTAAAACAAAAATACATACTGTGTTGGGAAATCAGAGGTATATACGTGATTATATACCTCTAAATGACTTTAATTAACCAGTCACAATCCAGTATTTACTGAAGTCATGGTAGAATCACCATTCACTGCCTGACAACTGATGGTGTTGTCCTATGTGTGCTTGCCCTCTTGCGTAGCACGCAGGAGCTTACCTACTGGGAAGTATTTTCACGGATGAAGGACTTGTGTGATTGTGCTCCTGATTCATTCATGCTGGACTACGAGAGGGACATGTGGAATGCTGCTGTGGCAGAGTTCCCCGATGCTGAGACCAATGGATGTTTCTATCACTTGAGCCAAATTGTCTATAGACGGATCCAGAGTTCAGGCCTACAGGCAGTAGTGGATTATGTATAGCACCAGAGTACGCTAGATTGCCTACCCCGAACCAACAATCACATCAAGGGGTGGCACCGGCGCCTCTTAACCAACATGTCTCAACCATCCATCTGGAGGTTCCTGGACGTCCTGAGACGAGAATAAGCCCTCAGTGATCACACAGATGCTGTCAGAGATGAATTTTGCGCCATCCCGGAAGCAATACAGAGATTGCCAACAACGACTGCAAGAAATCCCCACTGACTACCCAAGTTGAATGTGTGTGGACTTTCTGCGCAGTGTGCCGACAGCATCAGGATGTAACGAACTTTGAGAAATGTGTTCTGTGTACATGAACACATGTAATTGAACATTTATTTACTAGTGCTGTGACTGCAAACATGATTAGCGCAATGATAAGTGTATTATGAAAGTAACAGCACAAGCTTCATATGCAACTCCATTTAATACATTGCTATTTTAATAGTGATTGGTCTTAAATTCTAGATCTGTCTTGTGTTGCTGAAATTTGGTTTTATAGAATAATATGTTATTATTTGTTATGCTTCCTTGTGAAACTCAATAAAAATTGGTAAAAAGACCGAGTTAATTTCTTATGTTTTGGGTGGCAGTTGTCCTAGACCCCATATCGTGACGAAAGATCAATACATGTGATCAAATCCTCTAGTGTGGTCACACATATTTACATATGTTGTTAAAACAGTCATGTTTATGTGACATTTATAATTATATATTCATTAAGTAAGCCTTCAAATCATACATGGATGAGTTATATCATCAAAATGTAAATACTAATGACATCGGTTGCATATATCAATAATTTTTGACACTATTCAAAAATAGAAACGCAAAGGCCAAACATAAGGACATGTATTCAGCGTATTTAAATGTACATAAGTCGATTAAGGTGAGGGAAATTCGACACACGGATAAACACATGTATTGTCGGCATTGTCACCAGTAATTCAGTGATTCTTACTCACAGCAAATGCGTGGACGCAAGGGGGCGTTCAGGTCAGCACCTGGTGACACCACCCCTTGCTGCCGTCATGGAAGGGATTACACAAGTCGTCGGATGTTTGTTTGGTAAATTCTTCACCATTCCCCCTGCAACGCGTTGACAAGTCCTGCAAGTGTCTGAGGACGAGTGTGACGTTTACGGACGCGTCGATCAAGTTCGCCCCATAGACGTTTGATCGGGTTTAGATCTAGCGAGTGAGTGAGCGAGTTTAGTTTTACGCCACACTCAGCAATATTCGAGCTATATGGCGGCGCTCTGCAAATAATTTAGTCTGAACCAGACAATCCACTGATCAACAGCACGAGCATCGATCTGCACAATTGGGAACCGATGACATGTGTCAACCAAGTCAGCGAGCCTAACCACCCGATCCCGTTAGTCGCCTCTTACGAACTGCTGGAAACGCCTATGCGTTTCTTCTTTTGAAGAGTGTAAATTAATTCAGTTGGTTTGTTTTGGTTTTTTTTATCTAGAACACAATATTCCTTTTGAGCCAAAAGGGGCAGAAAAAGAGTGACCACTCCCGCTCAGGACCGAGTCACCCGGCTTTTTACCTACGTCACCGATTTGCTACAGCAACGGACACAGCAGGACAGGTGCCTGTTCTTCACAGAATTCCGACCACACCATCAGAAATCATATTTACCAAAGGTTTGCACATGTGCTGGCACGCCTACACGGACAACAACGTGTCCAGTGGTGCAACAGGGTACTGGGATGGAGCCTGGAGAACGCATGGAACGCATTTGGTTCAGCGAGGACCCCCTGCGACGACGGGGTGTGAGACAACGTGTTTATCAACGTCAACACGAACGTTTTGTGCAGAGGAGCACTCTACAGGGGACAGATTTGGTAGAGAGAGGGTCATGGTGTAGGAAGCCATGTTTCTGCATGGGTAGATCAGAGCCAGTGGTAGTTCAAGGCAATCTTACATTGAGTGAGTGAGTTAAAATTTAAAGTCACATCGGCAGTATTTCAGCCACATCGTGACTAAGAAAGTTGTACATATATAAATGAATTAAAAGAAAGTTAGCAAATATACTTACCTGTCTGCAAAGGACAGTAAAATAACTAGATTATCACAGAAATACATTTAAAACAAGTAATTAAATCTAAAATACTTTAACTATAAATGACAAGACAATAGAAAAGATCGCCAACAACTGAAGGTAGATCACCATACTAGGGTCCATGGGGACTTACAATACCTTTGTTTCCTGCATGGACCCTAGCTGGATTTACACCATTCCTTCAGCTATGGGCAATTTTAGATAATCTAGCCATAAATAAAAATAACATATATGCTACGATTAAAAATAGCAATCTTATGGCAAATCGCTAAATCGGCGAAATCCTGCGACCTCACGTCCTTCGAATTTTTAAGCGCCAGATGGAACGGTTTTAACACGATAAATCTCGACTCCACACTCTTCGTGTAACAGGTGCCTATTTCGCTAATGCAAACGTCGATGTCCTTCCCTGGCCTTCCAAGCTGCTAGGTCTGAGACCCGTGAAGGTCCGGGTTAGAACTGATCTTCAATGTTCAGTAACCCATGCTTATCGTAAGAGGCGACTAACGGGATCGCACTACCATTATTGAGTAAATAAGTTGCTTCAGTCTGCTTCAGTTTGGTTGTATGAAACTGAAGCAACTTATTAACTCAATAATGGTAGTGCACATTCATACTTCCACAGGTGATAAGATCTAGGAGTAACATGGTAACACTACAGACACAAAGAGTGTCATGGTTCAGCAGGCGCACTTTTGAAGAAAGTACCATTTGGTTTCTCATTAGCTCGGTCACAATTACAGTGTTTCGAGCACTGGTCGTTGAAAGTAGCAAGTTGTCATTGTAGTAACCGTTACGTCCTTGCTAATGCAGATAAAGCGTCGTTAATTTGAAAATAATTACAAAAGCCAAAATGGTCACATCTAAGGTAACATTGATGTTCACGGGCAAAGTGTAGAAAATAATTGAAACATCGGAATTATCCGGTTTTCGAACCAGGGGACACAACAAAGGGATACCGTTGCCTAACAGATGAGTTAGTATATGTCTGGTTGAAACTTTAAAATCGCTGCCCAAAGTCCAACTCATTACCACAGGTTTGCATTTGGGGCATAAAAGGAAATGTAAATCTATTTTGAATTTTACCCCTACCAGACAAATAACAGGTGCGTTTAAGCAGTCACTTATGTGTGAAGTGAAGCATGACTAGCGCTCTTTTCGTCATATATCATTCTCCTATTGGCTACGAATGAAATGGACCCACAGTGCATAAAACTCACTCTGCCGGGATTCATCATTCAACGTTAGTTGTGAGTGAGTGAGTTAATATTTAGCGTCACATCGGCAATGTTTCAGTCATATCGTGACGAGAACAAGTTTGACTCTGATAAAGAAAATAAGTACATTATAAAACCTATCATCAAAGGAAAGTAAAATAACTAGATTATCACAGTTAAATTAAAACGAGTATGTTAAGTTAAAACAAATAACACTTTTTGGACAATACAATATAAAAAAAAACCTACTGAACAGTTCATCATGAAGATGGATTGTCAGATGATGTTCTCACGTATAGGTCAGGCCAGGTCACACGGAGATCAAAGCAATGATTCAACATTTTATAATGTGGTACAGATCACACAATGTCCGTGAGAGTTATAGTCTATCATGACCACCTGATAGTATTGTTTCTTGCATAGTGGCCCATATATATGTATCGGTAAAGATTCGCAGAGCGTATTGCCTCCAATTGAGATAGTAACACCTTCATTCTCTCTCTGACTTGAGAGTATCAGAGTATCTTTCTCCTGGTTTATTGTGAATGTAAAGGAACCCTTAGCACAATACCTGGAAGGAGCTGGCGTCTAACATCAATAATAGTGGCCTGTGTGTTCACTTGGTAACCAGCTGGCTTGTCATTACATCTACACATATGACTTCGGCAACCGGTCGGAAGAGGAAGCTATTAAGACTCTTGAACATATGTACCCGTGAAGTTCCAGGCTTATATTGATCTTCAGCAACTCATGCCTGTTGTAAGACTAGACTAACGGGATCGGGTGGTCAGGCTTGCTGTCTTGGTTGACACATATCATGGTATCAGCAAATTGCGTAGATCAATGCTCATGATGTTGATTACTGGATTGCCTGGTCCAAACAAATATTTACAGACCGTCGCCATATAGATTGAATATTGCTGGGTGTGGCGTTAAAGAACAAACAAAAAACATCTAGATATGAACTGGGAACAAAATCAATACAAAGTAAACATCACCATTTTGTCCGGCGGGGCGGTGGGGTAGCCTAGCGGTTACAGCGTTGGCTCGTCACACCGAAGACCCTGGTTAGATTCCCCACATGGGTACAATGTGTGAAGCCCATTTCTGGTGGCCCCCGCCGTGATATTGCTGGAATATTGCTAACAGCGTCGCAAAACTAAACTCACTCGATTAGATAAGGCTTTCCCGAAGTTCAAATCCAGCTTGTTATATTCATAGTGGGAACTGTTGGATTTATCACCTTCATGACTGTACACAGGACATTTCATCTTCAAATGCTGGGAACCTTCCACATACATGGCTCGTGTCCAGATGTACTAAAGTATATGGTGGTTGGTTCCTAGGCAACACGGAATATCTCAAAGAAAGAGGAAGATGCAATTGAAGCATTTTTACTACAAAGCCTCTCCGCTGAAAAATGGAAGCAATTACTTCGAATGGACGGATAAAAGATGCGGAAACCTGAGCTACTATCCATGGAAGTCAAGAGACAAAATGGCTGACTGGACCAGAGCATTGTGTAACCCCAGGGGAAGTAATCCGTGTTGCTATAACAACAAGTGTCAGATGAAAACGACTAAAGAATGTGTTTGTAAGAACTGTTATGACCTTCTACCACAGATACATGCTGAATTATCAGATTGGATTCCCGACAACGCCAGGTAATATCGTAGGATTAAATCATACATACTTCTGCTTTTAACGTTTTGTCAAATATACAAGTGCCAATGCTGTAACCTAGATATAGTGCCCCGTTTGTGTGTGAACATGACAACTACTTCTTAGTAAGAATACATGACACGTTTTATGGATAACAACTTATTTTTATTCTTTACACGACGTTTCGGAGCTAGTTCTTCCTCATTCATCGGTGAATGCTGAGTCAGTACAGAGAGTGAATATATACAGATTAAACCTACATCTTAGTATGTGTGTCACATTCCCAGACGTTATGAATTCGTGAAATGTCGTTTGGAGAATACGATGATATACCTTTGTTCAAATTGACCTGTTATATTGAAAATTCAATGTATATAACTGTAACGTATATAAAGTATCCTATATGACGGCTCAGGTATATGATGGTGGTCTGTAAATAATCTAGTCTGGAGCTGAAAATCTAATGATGAGCTTCGATCAAAGCAAACGCGATACGATGACACGTGTCAACCAAGACAGCGAGCCTGACCACCAGGCCCCGATTTCTCAAAACAAACTTAAGTCTGAGTTTTGACTTAAGTCTGAATTTTTACTCAAATTTGAGAAAACGCAGGAAAATGCATTTCCCAGAATAAACTGAAATCAATATTAAACTCAAACTTAGTAGACAATTTGAGTTTGGTGGATAGATTACTTAAGTTCTTTGGGCTTTTCTAATTTTAAAAATAGAGTTGAGTTAAAAATTCAGCTGTTTCAAATTGTCAAACTCAGTTTGAAATTTGAGTAACAACTTAAGTTTGTTTCGAGAAATCAGGGCCAGATCTCGTTTGTTGGCTCTTAGGACAACAAGGGTTGCTGAAGATCAGTTCTAAGCAAGATATTCAGGAGTTCAAATAAATCACGATCTTGCTGTTTTATTGCTTGGTCTTTTTGTTGTCAGATGTCAAGTGGAAACCTTTGCCTCCAAAGCTGCCTGTGACCTGCACCAGGGAGGCACGTACAACTTCTATAGGGACTCCCTTGTCAAAATGGTGTTCTTAGCCCTCATCATCACGCTAAAGGAAAATACTTAAGTACCTGCTTATCTCCGGAGATAAGCAGGTACTTAAGTATTTTCCTTCCAGTGGTTCAATAGTGATAATAACGTCACGATTTAAAACTGAAATTAAAAAAACCGTCGTTGCTAAAGAAAAAAAAAGAGGCTGACCTATTCTCAGTCCTGAGAGATTTCATTTAACTGAAAGACATGACAAGTATGTATAATGTATACCTACATGTCGAGTATACTGAAATATTTAGATAACTTAATTAGTCCATCAACCTACATTTTTTGTTTTACTTTGGGCCAAATGAATAACCTGCTTTATAGAAAATTACCTTTAGGTTATGTTTAGAATAAAAGTAGAATGAAGTCTGGCAGTTTAAATTGTTGAGGAAAAGGTGGCCACAAGACACATTGTTGTTTCTTTATAATCAAAATAGATCACTTCGACCAGACGCACCTTATATTGTTTGTTAATCAATACCAGAGGTTATACATACGGGCAAACAGAAAGTTCTTTTGTGACACAGTATTGTTTAATGACAACGTAATTGACTGTTTTCAGATATTAAGAGAAAATGTTCTGGAATGTATGTCTTTCCATCACGCAACTCCGTCGTTATCCACAGAGTTTGGACATCCCTAAGATGAAAAAGGACATCAAACTGGACATCAACACGCAACATAGGAGTGCAAATAACAGACGTTTACTTGACGAAGACAAAGACGAGACTGAATACAACTGAGAAACAATCACACGACACAGTTGACGAGTCCACGTGCAGGCGCACGCTATTGATGAATCGTTCGTGCGATGCTGTCCAAATACTGGGAACAACCTCACAAAACAGATTGTGGGAAAACCAAAATCTATCATCTTCTGCAGTGCAGGTTCCTGGGAACACTTACATGTTACTGCAGTGAGAAAGTATGACTTGGAGTGAGTGAGTGAGTGAGTTAATATTTAACGTCACATCGGCATTATTTCAGTCATATCGTGACGAGAACAAATTATAATTATATTGAAGATCAATAAAGTCAGAGATTAAAAACCTGTTGACGTATGGCTTGGAGGTGACCTCCTTAAGAGCGAAGAACACCTGGCCAAAACTGATATTGTCAGGTTTTCATTACTTTGGCCTCTTCTACAGACAAGTTACACCAATATCAGATAATAAACACGCAGAAAACCTTCAACATGTATATGAAGGACCTTGTAGAAGCGTCCAACGTCCCTGTATTCGATACCTTCAATATGACGAAAGGAGTGTGGATGGTGTGCACTATTGTCCTGGGGTCAACTTTGTTAAAGCTCGGATTTTCTTGCACTACAAGCTGGAGCCACAGCATCAAGGAAAGAGGTAATGACATGGGGACATTGCCTTATAATGGTCTGTACAACATCGACTTGATACTGTAACACAGGTTCATTCAGAGGAGCTCATATTTGTATTAGACTGTGTTGAATATTCCATCACAAGGGATAAGTATTTCAATGTCAAAACATTGAAGGATCTTTTTTATAATGTTAGTTATCATTTAATAGTTGAGTTTTTAAAAGAATTAGACTTGTTGGCTGATCTGTAAATAGCTAAATATTTTATTATTGGTAGTTTAGATTAGAAATTCAGATTGTTAATGGCTGTACCCTCAAAGGGGGTTGAAGTAGCGTAAGAATATTGTCCTCCTGAGAGGGTACATAAGCCCCAAAACTTTCAAAGTAAAATATAAATTATCACATTTTAAACGTAGTATTTTTGTTATTTTAACTGTTGGCTAAATTTTCCTACAATCGCCAGCGGCTGAAGGGATGGTGTAAATCCACCTAGGACCCATGCAGGTAGCAAAAGAAATGTAAGTCCCCATGGTTCCTAGTATGGTGATCTACCTTTAGTTGTTGGCGATCTATAGCCCAATTTACCATTGTATTGTCCAACACTAGTTTTGTACTTTGAAAGATATATGCTAGCTAGTTTTAACTCAATCTGTGATAATCTTGTGGTTTTACTGTCCTTTGCTGACAGGGTTTTATATATTATATGTATGTATTATGAATGTAGAACTAGTTTTAGTCACGATATGGCTGAAATATTGCCGATGTGACTTTAAATCTTAACTCACTCACTCACTCACTCATATTTGTATTAGCATTGCCTATACTATTCCTGAACAATCAGTTTTCTCATTTTCCATTACTACTTAAGACAGGTTACAATCCCGTGGTATAGATTAAAAGTCAGCTAAAGGAATTTGTTTACACCTTTTTCTTCTCAATATGCAGGTGCCTTGAGTCTGTAAATAATCGAGTTTTCGCCAGACAGTCCAGTGATCAACACCATGAGGAAGAGAGAGGACCGACCACAAACCTAAAATATCTACTAAAGTCGAGAGAAATAGGGAGAGGCACAACGAAGGGCTTTTGCAGCATCCGTCTTTCGTCATCTCTTTCACCACCTTATTTAACTTCAAGGAGATAAATGTCTTTCTTCACGCCATTAAAAGACAGCTAAGTTAAAAACTTTTGTGAGCATGTTTGAAAAGCTCCATTTAGATATGATTAGGAAATTAAGACGAATGGTTTAAGAACCGTGACATCTGCTTGGCCAACTGGTATCTTTCTGTAAGCATCCAACGGGTCATTTGACTTAGAGTGAGTGAGTGAGTTAATATTTAACGTCACATTGGCAATATCTCAGCAATATTGTGACGAGAACAATTTATACAATAAAAGGTGAAAACATTTGGAAGATTGAAACCTGTCGACGATGGACAGTAAAAATACTAGAGATCACAGATATGAATATAAAACTAGCGAGCAAAGCTAAAAAATTCCAATTAAAGAAGACACTACAGTATAAAACACAGGCTATAGATCGCCAACAACTGAAGGTAGATCACCATACTAGGAACCATGGGGACTTACATTACTTTTGCTACCTGCATGGATCTTAGCTGGATTTACACCGTCCCTTCAGCCGCTGGCGATTGTAGGACAATTTAGCCAATAGTTAAAATAACACAGATACTACGATTAAAAAAAATGTGATAATTTATATTTTACTTTGAAAGTTTTGGGACTTACGTACCCTCTCAGGAGGACTATAATTTTACGGTACTTTAACCCCCTTTGAGGGTACAGCCACTAACAGTCTAATTTACTAATTTAAACTACCAATGATTAAAATATATCTATCTACTGAACATATTATTCAAAATGCATCTATTCAATCAATTCATTTGCCTTTGAAGACACATACTTTCTATGACATGACCGACATTATGATTAGATTACAAAGAAATAAGAAGGCGTGATTAGATGTACCAGAGAATCAGTAGAAACAAGGGAGCCGGCGTCCACCAGAATCAGATTATCCAGGAAGCAAGAGGAACAATTCTTGACAACCTATTGCAGGCGATTTTATACATGTTACCATGCTTTAGTGATAGAGGCTACAAGATGGTTGTAAATAGCATTACCGTGACAGCCACATATATTCATTATGAGCAACACTATCACCGTTTCTAGAAACGGCAGAATTTTATCTGTATTCAATGTTCACATTTCTGAGAAGGCTCGCATTTAGTAACACCAAGTGGTCCGCCCAGAACTGCGAAAGCAGGCACGTAGTAACATGCTATCCCAGTCGTCTGCTCGTGTTCTTTATTTGCTCTCAGCCAGTAGTTGGTCTTAAACTTCACTCTGTCTCGGTCGCCTGTAGTCATCTCTTCATACTCCACCACAACCTGAAACACGGCAATAACACTGAACTCAACAACAAGTATTATCTTGCCTCTCACAGAAATGTCGTTTTCTGATTGGCTGAGTGCTCTTCTATAATTTTAATGTACCCCGCTTAAAAGCGAGGAACATTTTCTATGTATCCCGCTCGGAATGCCGAACTCATTTGGTACCTCGTTGTAGTAATTCTTTATCTCGAATAAAATTGAATCACATATGATCTATGGAAATTACTGATGTTTTGCGAATGCAAATAGATGAAAGGGAGATAACTCTAATTTATTTTTTCTTGTCGTCTGGTACTCAATACTATGATCCGATACCCGTGATTCGAACAGTTCAGAATTACCACTGAGGTGCTCGGTAAGATAAATACATTGTTCCCTGGTCTCGAGGGGGACATGGGCTGATGTACCCTCGATGTTGCTTTATGTTCCCTGGGCCCTTATATACCAAAGGATAGAGCAACATGTCTTTGTCAGTTTAAACCTGCATCTTTGGCCTCTGTCAATATGTCATCTGCTTTAGTTGAAACCCATAACCATCAGTATTGCTCAGGTTGAGTCTGTGTAACAAATATCACAAGTATTTGCTGCACAAAGGGTTCACGATGGTGGATTTCAATCACTGCCATATCGTCCCCAATGAGGTACACAGTTCTTCCTACATATGGGTCAGGCAATGTGCCAAAATCAAAATACTCACTTAGCCTCACAGTAATAGGAGGTGTCATCTATTATTATGAAAAAAAAGAGGAACACATGAAAGTATTCCTTTATTCTTTTCCAGCTTTCTTCACAAGGCATGTATTGCACTTTGTGTAAATGCTTGAAATACGTAAAGGAAATGTGTTCCCTTATTCATTTCCATGAGTATATATTCCACCTTCTCGTCGCTGTTCAGCTAGGATAGTGCCGATACGATGTTTAGTCTGATTCCTTTCACACTTATATATTCACAAACTTTATAACTCACGTATGCAACGAACCAGTCATCCCTATGGCAGGGATTAGTAAATGCAAGAGCAATGGCTCTCAGTCCACAGACAGAATCGCCAACAAACTGAAAGAAAACATTTGTTGAAATGAGACAAGAAACACCATTTACTTGTTTGATTACAGTTTGCGGTGGGGTAGTCCAAATGGTTAAAGCGTTGGCTCGTAACGCCGAAGTTCGTCACATTCGATTCCCCACATGGGCAAAATGTGTTAAGCCTATTTCTGGTGTCCATAATATCGATATTGTCTGGAATATTGTACAAAACTCACTATAAAATAAATACCGTCAGTCAGTCAGTCAGTCAGTACTTCTTTGAAATCATTGCAGTATTGTACCAAACTCACTAAATACCGTTTCCATAATATCGATGTTCGTCAAATGCAGTGCCCATTGTACAAAACTCACTATACTATACGGACATGGTAGTTATTTATCAAAACCAGACCCCAAAATATTTGTTTTTCGACTTTCATTGAAACCTGAAAAATTGTCTTCATACAGCGTAAAGTCTGGAGAACACTTAGCTTGCATTAAGCGATCACTTTATTCAGCTACAGTCTGTCCCAGAACAGCTATCCTACCTGGTGTGTGTGTTAGTGGTCTTGGGCTATATTGTATTCGAGTACAGTCTTGTTTTATCCTTGGGTATGTGGTAGTGTTCGTCATTAAATTTTGCATTCCTTTGGAGAACTGTTATATTATCTGAAGTATGTGAAGGCTTTCTTCAGCTATGTAATATCTAGAACAGTCAATACTTTAGTGTATGTCGTTGTTTCATGAGATTACAGTTTGCATTCCTGGATTAGTTCCCTCAGTATCTTTCCAGGTGACAACAGACAGCTTACCTGAGTGTGCATCAGCATCCTCCAGCATATTTCCAGGTGGGAACTATTAGCTCACCTTCATTGCCTGTCGGCCTATCTCGACCTTCCTCTCCATGTGTGCTAACCTACCCTGAATATACTACGACGTCCCTTCCGTAGTCTGACGTCTTTCCCATTCTCCAGTGTAACACCAACTCGTCCACACCGCCCAATTATGCCTACAATGATGTCAGCTCCTGAATCAGAATTTCGTAGGCTCCCTGTGCTGAAGGTTAACTTGTAAGTCGTTTGTTTCCCTGTGGTTTGGAAAGGGGTGAAACCACTGTTTACCTCTGGTCCCTCTAGCATTATCATCAATCAGAATGGGATTAATATTCTCGTGCCTTATAGATCAATATGTGTTGTTTCTGTTTCTATACAGGAGCTTTCCTCTCAACGTTTTGCGCTTTACTTTTGATATTATTATTTGTTATTCACATTTTAATTTCCCAAATTCATTATATTCGAGTCATAAACACCTATCGTAGCTGACAACACTGCATATGGCTTAAACTTTGAAAGACCAACACCCATTATCATTTTGAAACGGGTGCATCAAATGCCATCATAAAAGTTTATGATTGTAAAACTATATTTTGGATCAGAAAATTTCGATTAGTTAACCTTTTCTGTCCCTACCCATAAAATTGGCAGTGAATTTTGAACGATGTTTACCAGTACCAAACACTATGTTTTGTTTTATGTTACAATTTGGTACAGACGTATGGCCCTTGTCATGCGTGTCTTGACTTAGTGTACTGTATCTCCAATGGGAACAGATTTTCTCAGTAACCGCCAAGGTTGGGAAACAAAATGTGGTATGTGTTTTCAGGACATATAAGTCGTGGTGGAATAAAACAAAACAGGAACCAAATAGGAACAGAACACTGTGGCGGGGAATATTGATGACAATGTGTTCTTCTTTTTTTCATATGTGCATTTAAATGTTGTGAATTTGGGTTAATGGTAACATCTTCATTCATTGTAATATCTTATTAAATATATCGAAGTAATTAAGTAATATGTTTCTTCAAACAGAGCAAGTTTTCAACAGATAATATTTAGTCAGATCCTCAAAGGTTTAGCAACTGTTATCGGTATATGAAAAGTTTTGAATATTTGTCGACATCACTCAATTACTTATATACTTACTTGGGCATCTCTTCATGCATGTGTGTTGGTACATCATGTCCATTGCTGTTCTGTCGTGTCGCCGCCCATCGTGACAGACTTCAGGAGAATATAACCAGAAAATAGAGCAGACAAAACAATGAACATTGACTAACAGAATATGTCACTGACACCATGCTGTACGATAGATAAACAGATAAATGGTTGGACTAGTTTGCTCATAATATCAGCCGCCGATGTTTAGTTAACTCCGTAAACACCTGTAAGGGGCGATTAAACAGATAAATGGTTGGACTAGTTTGCTCATAATATCAGCCGCCGATGTTTAGTTAACTCCGTGAGCACCTGTAAGGGGCGATTAAACAGATAAATGGTTGGACTAGTTTGCTCATAATATCAGCCGCCGATGTTTAGTTAACTCCGTGAACACCTGTAAGGGGCGATTAAACAGGTAAATGGTTGGACTAGTTTGCTCATAATATCAGCCGCCGAATGTTGAGTAAACTCCATGAACACCTGTAGATACTAACCAGACTATTTAGGGAAAATAAACTTCTGTTATTGTCCAAATAAGAAGTGATGTCTAAGGTGGCGTGTATGACGTTTGCTTATATATTTGCTGTGTGACGCTGCTATCACCAATATTCAAGCTACTAGTATATAATGACAGTTTGAACCATTCAATGCGGTGACATACATCACGAGCTTCTCCTAAGGCAACTGGGCTACGCATCAACTCGACTGAAATGAATCAACCTGAATGAATGGCCACCAGATCCAATTTGTGGATTGCAATTCTAACCTGGATCATCCAAACATTTCCAGTGAGTGTAAGTGTGCACGTGTGCATGTATGATTGTGAGTGAGTGAGTGAGTTATTATTTAACGTCACATCGGCAATATCTCAGCCATATCGTGACGAGCATATATCGTACATTTAATAACAACATTTATATATTATAAAATCTGTCGCCAAAGGACAGTAAAACAACTAGACAATCACAGACACAAAGAATAAAACTAGTATCTATCTCATAAACTGGATTTCTAATTAGGAGTGAGTGAGTGAGTTAATATTTAAAGACACATCAGAAATATCTCTGAGGAAAACAATTTATACAATAAAAATGAAAACATTTTGAAGAGTAAATTACTAGAGTTGTGCATGTATGAGAATCACAGAGAGAGTGTACGTCTAGAGTAGTGCATGTATGAGACTCACAGAGAGAGTGTACGTCTAGAGAAGTGCATGTATGAGAATCACAGAGAGAGTGTACGTCCAGAGTTGTGCATGTATGGGAATCACAGAGAGAGTGTACGTCTAGAGTTGTGCATGTATGAGACTCACAGAGAGAGTGTACGTCTAGAGTTGTGCATGTATGAGACTCACAGAGAGAGTGTACGTCTAGAGTTGTGCATGTATGAGACTCACAGAGAGAGTGTACGTCAAGAGTTGTGCATGTATGAGAATCACAGAGAGAGTGTACGTCTAGAGTTGTGCATGTATGAGACTCACAGAGAGAGTGTACGTCTAGAGTTGTGCATGTATGAGAATCACAGAAAGAGCGTACGTCTAGAGTTGTGCATGTATGAGAATCACAGAGAGAGTGTACGTCAAGAGTTGTGCATGTATGAGACTCACAGAGAGAGCGTACGTCTAGAGATGTGCATGTATGAGAATCACAGAGAGAGCGTACGTCTTTATTCACGATGCATAATATGCGTCTCGATAACCCGTCTCAATATTCTATCCATCTGACTATTTACATATAACAGGTCCATCTCGTCCCACGCTCCGTCCAGAGCATCGCCTGAACCTGCCAATATGTTTTGTTTTCAAATATGCTTTGATTGTTTTATTTCTGTGTATTATTTAAACAGTTTGAACTTACGAAGTTGACCTGAAGTTCAGTGCATGATATTAGCAGGTCGGTGTTTGCCAAAGTACACACCTGTGAAATTGTTGATATCGTAAACCAATTCGCGCGAATCTAACGTCAGAACCTGTTTGTGCCTCGGGCTTTAATAACCAGGACGATGTCGTCCATGCACAGTATAATACTACATAACCAAACGCGCGCACGCACGGGCACGCACGCGCACACACACACACACACTCTCTCTCTCTCTCTCTCACTCACTCTCACACACACACTCTCTCTCTCTCACACACACTAAACGTATTTACAGTGAGCATCTACTTACAATCATCACTGTAACCACAACATCGTTTGCTGTGTCCGCTGTACACAAAATACAGACATTTCCCGTGTGTGCCACAGGTCACGGCACACGACACCAGGTTATCTTCAAGAACAGAGTATAATGGTTCCTTTGTCTCCTGGCTCGTGGCATCCTGTTTCTTGCATATGTAGTACGTTTCATAAACAGTGCTATGAACGTAAACTGCCCAGAACAGCCACATGCACCAAATCTTCCCAGCACTGAGGGACGTCATCCTTCATAGGAAGGAAACTACAAAGTGAGAAATTGGTTCGCAGAATCATTTTTTCACTGAAATATTTCCAGAAATGTATCCAGCTAAATAAAATATAATACCCCCATTTATTCCTGAAAAGTAAAGTGATCTGTTCGAACGAGTATCAAGTGTCAATCGATGAATGTCCATCGTACAGTCAAATGGAGTACTGGTACTATTTATATATGTGTAAGTCCATAACGTTTCTGAAACTAAAATATGAACACGAATGCACTTCATAGTTGTGAATTGTTTGAGTGTGCTGTGGAATTATCAGTCAGTTGTCATAGCTTTATCAAAACAACGGATAGACCGTTTAATATAGTGTGTAATTAATACAATTGAAATGGAAACCGTCGGAAATATAAACAGGAATCGTGATAGGTTCAGTACAGTGTGGAAGCAAAGTGCGCTGATGTCGGTATTTATCTGTGGCTGAAAAAACATCGGATACGTTGACCCACAATTGGTAAGCCAGGAGACATTTGACTCCATCCATGAGTGATCCTGTGACAACAATCTATATAATGATGACAAGGTCGACCCCATGACCAGATCTCCACACACACACACACACACACACACACACACACACACACACACGGATGAAATCAAACAGTCACCTGGATACTGATGACAAGGTCGGCTCAATGGCCAGATACCTTAGTAAAATCAAACGGTCACCTGCATAATGATGACAAGGTCGACCCCATGGCCAGATACCCCCGTCAGGGTGAAATCAAACAGTCACCTGGATACTGATGACAAGGTCGACCTCATGGCCAGATACCCCCCACCCGGGGGAAATCAAAGTCACCTGGATACTGATGACAAGGTCGACCCCATGGCCAGATACCCCCCACCCGGGTGAAATCAAACAGTAACCTGGATACTGATGACAAGGTCGACCCCATGGCCAGATACCCCCACCCGGGTGAAATCAAACAGTAACCTGGATACTGATGACAAGGTCGACCCCATGGCCAGATACCCCCACCCGGGTGAAAATCAAACAGTCACCTGGATACTGATGACAAGGTCGACCCCATGGCCAGATACCCCCCACCCGGGGGAAATCAAAGTCACCATGATACTGATGACAAGGTCGACCCCATTGCCATATACCCCCCACCCGGGGGAAATCAAACAGTCACCTGGGTACTGATGACAAGGTCGACCCCATGGCCAGATACCCCCCACCCGGGTGAAATCAAACAGTAACCTGGATACTGATGACAAGGTCGACCCCATGGCCAGATACCCCCACCCGGGTGAAATCAAACAGTCACCTGGATACTGATGACAAGGTCGACCCCATGGCCAGATACACCCACCCGGGTGACATCAAACAGTCACCCGGATACTGATGACAAGGTCGACCCCATAGCCAGATACCCCCCACCCGGGTTAAATCAAACAGTCACCTGGATACTGATGACAAGGTCGACCCCATGGCCAGATACCCTGCACCCGGGTCAAATCAGACAGTCACGTAGTATAGCTGATACTGAATACTGAAAGTTTTACTTCTACAAATATGTTTAATTAGTTCACCAATTGTAGTATGATTCGCTCATTTTGTTAGTATTCGCCTCCAGTTCAAGATTTTCGTCAATATATGTAGTTTCAAGAACTATTCCGGCTGACTGAAATCTTCTGTACGACATCAGCACACACACGGCGCTGACGGTCACGGAATATATTTCTTAAAAAACACATACTAAATAGAAGAAACACGTACACTAATGAATATTTAAAACCAATGTGGATTGGTCAAGTTAATGGTTTGATTCAAATGGATGTGGACACGGAAATTCCATGGCCTTATTTGGGGGCTAACCTTTATCTTGGGATCATTGTGAGTTCATCCAGAGAAACCAAGGTCAACACGTATCTTCCGACAGCACGTCATGGCGGTGGTAGTTAAATGAACCAGTCAGTGAAAAGGGGATCGCGTAAAGTGTATGTCTTACTATCTAGCTTTCTATCTATCTATCCATCCATCCATCTACAACAGCAGAGAAGGAAACAGATGGATGGCTTTTTAAGTCACATACTTTGCCAAGAAGGTTTGATTACAGTGTCCGTAGAGAAAAGGGTGTCAGCGTCCACCAAACTCAGATGATTCTCCAGGCAAGCAAGAGGTACAATTGGTGACAACCTACTGCAGGCGACTTTATTTATGTTACCATGTTTTAGTCACAGAGTGCACCCATCACATCCAACTTCATTGAAGGTATACTAACTTTTATTACCCACGTGGTCAACGTATGGGTAGTTGCATACTAATCTCGTACGTCACACGAGTGTCGTATCGCGTTGACCTGTGTCGTAACGACTTGACCTGAGTTTCTAACGATTTGATTGGATAACCGATGACCCCAATAAGGTCACATTCTGACGTAACTATTTTTCAATCTTAACAAACACGTGAATTCATTCATTCTACAACTTAAATGCATTGTGGGAATGTAAACATTGCGAACGTTGCCGTGTCGCTGTTTAATTGTGAGTCGAACTGAGACATTATTATCCGTCGAAAAACATAAACACAATGTTTCCACCAGTGATGTTAGCCGAAAGAAGCAACTGCAAACCAAGAAACGGGGTGCTACGGAGTAGTTTACTGTTGGAGGCTGTACGAGGCGATGACAACTGACATGCATCGTGACGTCGGTTACCAAGGCAGTGACGTCATTACAGTGTGAAGTCATGCAAATATTGTACTACAGCACAAACTCTTCCGCAACCTCTTTATGAAACCGATTTCGGTTTGAAACCATTAAAAATAACAAAAATAAGCTATTCTATCAATTTAATGCATGTAAGACGTGGGTAATAAATAAAAAAAAATACCACGCTCGGTCTCATTACATACGAATTATACGAAACGAGTGTCCTTCCTATGGTATCTGACCTTTCGCTCGGTCAGATACCATAGGAAGGACACTCGTTTCGTATAATTCGTATGTAATGAGACCTCGTGTAGTATTCTCTATATACGTCTGGTCCAGCACGTCTTCAGCTGCTCCTCATCGTCGCAGACTTGAAGAAAGAAAATGTTCATTGTGTTCACGTTTAAAGAAGTAATAGAGCTGACATGACTCATGCACAACGAATAACAGATAGGAATATGTTCCCAGCAGCCTACCTGCAACAGGCTACTAACTAGATAGGTGGATAGGTTCAACATACGTGCAACAGGCTGTTAGATAGATCGGTGGATATGTTCAGTATACCTGTGTAGGAAAACTGGGTTAAATTATAGCGTAAGCATGGGGGCAGGGACTTCTCAACAAGATATTCAAACTATACGTACCACATGTAGAATAACTGTCTATCAGATAGTCTTGTAGCACATTGTTTCACTTGCTCTACTACGGGACAACTTCTTGACCGGGGTTACCGTTCATCGTAGCGCTAGATACATTGGGTAGGCCACGTGGTTGGTGCTAAATATGTTGGGTAGGCTCTGATTGGCGGAGACGTCCGTCATCAGTAGGTGAACTTTGACCCATGTCATAGGTCGTTCTAGAGCACTATATAAGTGACCTGGCTCTCTGGATTCAGTGTCTAGCTTTCGGTCATCCGAGCATCAGGTAATATCTCTGTCCCGAGGTCCTGTTTCAGGATCATTCCCTCCCCGTTTGCAGAGTGGAATGTTGGGTTTCATGTAGGGGGATGCTAAGTTCTGTAAGTTCGTGTTAGGTCGGGTTGGGGGAAAAGTAGAAGTAGGAAACGGAATAGGAATTAGGTTATAAACTTTGGGTAATGTCCAGTTAAACGGGGTTGGTATGGGGTGGCTTTTCAGAAGAAGTTTCTCTATGGCTTGGTGAGATGGGGAAGTTAGGTTCCTGTTAAACTAGTGTTAGGTCGGGTTGGGGGAGAATTAGGAGTAGGAAACGGAATAGGAATTATGTTATAGACTTTGGGTAATGTCCAGTTAGACGGTGTTGGTTTCGGGAGGTTGTATTTTGACGAGGATATTGAGGTTTGGTGTTTGTTTTCTCACAAAGCTGTTTTTTTAATCATGTGAGAGAGAAGTGTAGTTTACAGACTGTTAAGTTTTTGTTGTCTTTTGTAATAAATTATTATCAGTGTTATCTTGTGTCTGTTATTTCCCAATAGGTTTTATGCCCGATTTACGAACTGGTCACTGAGTTTTGAGTAGAGAACAGATTAACCCTAACGCACACCTTTAAAAATAAAAGTACACAACGCAAAGTCCAAACAAGGTTGATTAAACATCATGTTCCTACACACTATGTAACTTAACTCAGCTGTCACTGGCCGTGATTGTCTACTGAGAACCACGCCTATTACTCCTGCAACAGGCTACTAAATAGACAGGTGGATAGGGTCAGTAAACCTGCCTGCAACAGGCTACTAATTAGACAATCCAGTGATCAACAGCATGAGCATCGATCTGCTTATTTGGGAACCGATGACATGTCAACCAAGTGAGCGAGCCTGACCACCCGATCCCGTTAGTCACCTCTTGCGACAAGCATAGTCGCCTTTTGTGGCAAGCATGGGTTGCTGAAGACCTATTCTACCCCGGATCTTCATGGATCGTCCCGTGGAAAACACTGCATAATACGCCTTGGCACGAATTGCGAATTAGACCTTGTCGACATCAACGACGGCGAACCGAACTTGTACTACTCGAAAGACGGACCGCCAAGAGCATTCGTCAGAGAGGAGTTGATGATCGTACCTCACGACACAGTCCCTTACACATCACCCACCGTGTGATGATAGTTTCTCGTCATGACTTTTTATCAGTCTTGCATGCCTATTTTTCTGCTTAATGTAGCCAGCCAGCTAGCCAGCCAGCTATCCAGCCACCCGTACACCAAGCCGAGAGAGACACACGCACCCGCACTGCGACTCGTCCGTCCACAGCGCTCGGAGGAGCAACCACCTCCGAGGCGACCCGAGCCTTTTCCCCGACCGACCCCATGCTCACTTAAAAGTCAATATTTCAGAACCTTTTCGACCGATTTTCATCAAAGTTTGCATGCACCTCGGTAGTAGTATACACAATGTGGGTAGAGGATTAGGGACTTATCCAAGGCTTAATTTTTAATTAAGCCTTGGATAAAGACCTGGTCCCGCCCCCATTGTGTATACTACTCGACGCGATGTTCAATATTAACTCACTCACTTTTTTAAGAACATTCTCGCACAAAGTGTTATTTCCTAAAAATTGCATCAACTTCTATTTACCGATACTTACTCACTGAAGTTTTAGCTACGTAACAAAACGGTACCTGAATAAATGTTGTTGTTATTTCTACAATAACATAACCACATTGTTTATTTGAAAATTATTGAACAAAATTGTTCCGATCTGAAACTGAAGGTTGCTGCGATGTAGCAACAGAAAGATGGACATTTCCGTGTACACCCAAGCTGTGATGGTATTAACATAAACACCCCCCGCAATAAAATCGCCGAATTGTTCGTCAACATAACAGAGCCAGTATCACAGCCACACAGGTTTACGTACAGTCTGTCCAAATTTTATAACCTGACTAAGGCCGCTTCACCATAGGCTGCTCGTCCACTGTGTGTTGGTAAAACTGTAGAGCACGGACTTCACGTGGTTGAAACTGACACGACACACGGAATTCGCGTCAGGACGTCAGAAGTTCATCTCTTTTATACTCGGGTAGTCTGTATTTCAAGTTAGTGAGTGAGTTAAAATTTAATGTCACATCGGCAGTATTTCAGCCATATCGTGACTAAGAAAGATGTTAATTTAGATATGAATAAAATGATTGAGTGAGTGAAAAACGTTGGTAAATATGAATATTCTGTGATTGAAGTATGTATTTTAAGACAGAAAGTCTGAGAAATGAAAAGTATACCCACGCATGTCCCCTTGCTCTGCCATGTATACCTTGTTTTGGTCACTATATGGCTGAAGTACTGCTGATGTGACTAGAAATCTTAACTCACTCAGTCGGGTGCCCCAGCAACGCGTCTGTGTGTACCCAGTTTAACTGATAAAGATTTTGTAAATTCTCATGAACTATAATTTAGGTAAGTTGAAATGAAATATTTCAAGTATCAAATATATATCAGACCTACAATTCTTACATATACATGATGTTTTTGATTTAGTTGATTAGGTCTAGTCTGTGTCAGTCGCCTGAACCACATTACTTTCACTTCCCAGCCCAACCCTTGTACTGCAATGCTTAAGCCGAAAATAGAGCAAGTCTAGATTTCCTCAGGTTCATGGTCTGTTATCTGATAACTAACATATCTGGGCGGGTTACTAAATAAACATATCTAACATATCTGGGCTGGTTACTAAATAAACATATCTAACATATCAGGGCGGGTTACTAAATAAACATAACTAACATATCTGGGCGGGTTACTAAATAAACATAACTAACAAATCTGGGCGGGTTACTAAATAAACATATCTAACATATCTGGGTGGGTTACTAAATAGACATAACTAACATATGTGGGCGGGTTACTAACTGTACATAAGTAACATATCTGGGCGGGTTACTAAATAAAAATAACTATCATATTTGGGCTGGTTACTAAATAAACATAACTAACATATCTGGGCGGGTTACTAAATAAACATAACTAACATATGTGGGCGGGTTACTAAATAAACATAACTAACATATGTGGGTGGGTTACTAAATAAACATAACTAACATATCTGGGCGGGTTACTAAATAAAAATAACAAACAAATCTGGGCGGGTTGCTAAATAAACATAACTAACATATCTTGGCGGGTTA
Organism: Haliotis rubra; assembly: GCF_003918875.1. NCBI lineage: Eukaryota > Metazoa > Mollusca > Gastropoda > Lepetellida > Haliotidae > Haliotis > Haliotis rubra. Next base: position 46,736 of record NW_025765285.1, on the reverse strand, counting down.
CTAAATATACATATCTAACATATCTGGGTGGGTTACTAAATAAACATAACTAACATATCTGGGCGGGTTACTAAATAAACATAACTAACATATGTGGGCGGGTTACTAAATAAACATAACTAACATATGTGGGCGGGTTACTAAATAAACATAACTAACATATCTGGGCGGGTTACTAAATAAACATAACTAACATATCTGGGCGGGTTACTAAATAAACATAACTAACATATCTGGGCGGGTTACTAAATAAACATAACTAACATATCAGGGCGGGTTACTAAATAAACATAACTGACATATCTGGGCGGGTTACTAAATAAACATAACTAACATATCAGGGCGGGTTACTAAATAAACATATCTACCATATGTGGGCGGGTTACTAAATAAACATAACTAACATATCTGGGCGGGTTACTAAATAAACATAACTAACATATCTGGGCGGATTACTAAACAAACATATCTGGGCGGGTTACTAAATAAACATATCAAACTGCTATCCAGTGTGCGAAATAGTTTCCAAATTTTTGCAAGCCAGACGGGCTAGCTACGCCTGGAAGTTACTAGCCCACAAAATAATTAACTGGACCGAAACCTTAATGAAGACACGGGTTTCAGCATTAAGCTACTTAAAAAATATTATAATGGCGGTACTTATACTGCGCAATACTACACCACAAACGGGCACGCTCGAACGCCCAATCCCACACCACAAAGGGGCATGCTCGAAGCGCGCACAAACACCACAACATTATTACCCCCGATAACCCAAGCTGCCTGTTATGCGCTAGAAGGTAAAAGTCAGATCCCACCGGGTACCCATTTTTGTGCTGGGTGAACAGAGGCAATTTTGAACAAACTCGCTTCCGTAAGGTGAGACCACATGTATCAGGTGTTTCGTTGTGGGGCAGGACTGAAGTCCTAGAAAATCTCCGGAGTCAAACTGCCAAAGATGTTCACCCATTCAAGGACTCTCTGTGCCCAACGTTGCTTAACTTCATCTGATTTGCAAACTGAGCTCTATGCCCAGGACCACACGCCACAACTTTGGATAAACAATTTTATCAGGTCATGCATCATTTAAAAGTGTGTTATAGCTTAACAAATCCGGGTGAGTGATACATTTACAAAATTACCAATTGAAAATTCATTAGCCAGTCGGGCCAGTGACTGTGGAGATTAACTGGCCCGACAAATTTGTTACTAGCCACGGGCCAGTATGCCAGTGACTATTTTGCACACTGGTGCCATAGATAACTGGACTGACATGTTGACCAGCGGTCAGTATTCTATGCCAACATTTCCATCAGTCAGCATGAAGCTAGTGAGATTAATTCAGTGTATAACGCCTTGTAGGCAGTCTATACATTTTAGTAGGCAAATCTCGCTTTCTTATCTACATGGATGACGGACAAATGAGTTTACTTAAATAATTAATCAATTATTACTTAATACGGCACTCTTGAAGAGCAACCTCCTCGTGGTGCTTGCTGGTGTGTACCCGGGGCATATAGGTCCACATCACCCCATTACTGGTTGTTTGCCGTGGGTTCAAGGGTTGAGAGCAATAGAAGCCTGGATCCGTGTTCCTTTTGCTCAACACACCACTTTGACCCTTGCTTCACCAACACGGGTGGTAGAATGGGCCCGGTTCTATCAATCGGCTGATCACGTCATGCCCTGTATATGGAAAAAACAGATTTTAGAAAAGTTACATCAACATATATTTGAATAAAAACGACATGGGGTTGGAAGCAAGTCAGTTTGCCTGGAGCGTATATGCGCTAGATATGGTGGCTCATGGGCCATCTGGTGATATGGACCCTCGAAATCAGTGGTTCTTGGGAATGATTTTATTGTTATAGTGACTAATTCAGGACAGCCATCGTCCAAATATCTAAAAAGTCCAAAACTATGTACTCAAGACATGTGAGACCTTATTGTAATATATATATGACGCTAAGCTGTATTTTTAATCACTACATCCTTATCACTACCGCATTGTAAATTGACTTGTCAGCCCATTAATTATTGTATAAGACATTTATAACCTCCATTGGTAATCCCCCTTGGCCGTGTCTGCCATCACATCAACTGGTCAAGGAAGTACTATTGTTTTTCTGTCTGTCCATTGATGAGTCGTCGCCTGACCATTGTTGTCAAAAACTGTATATATATATACTAGGTATGCTCACATGTAGACAGTGAATGAGGACAGCGAAGGAGTACGAGTTCGGTATTTGGACAGTCTGTTGGGACGACCACGAGCAGGATAATGCCGCTCGTTGGAAACGCCCTGTGGTTGAGCAGGTACTCCGCTCTCCCACATGTATGTCTTGTGCATTTGTTTGTCATTTACTAAAGAAGTTTGAACTCAACTATGCCTTCGTCTTCATCAACGCACACTTCATCTTAATTATGAGCTAATTCCCCAGTTGACGCGTACACCACGCGTTGACAAATTGGTGTTAGAATCCGGCTGGAGTAACTTTTTAGCTTACTCCCGATCTTGAAAACCTCTCTATGTGCCTACCATTAACATGATGTATCAAGGATGATTCCCCAAGTTCTACGTCTACTTGAAGAGATTACAAGCGTCTTGATCAACATGGATCCTCAACGCCGCCATCTTCACTGGTGCATCATACAGCAACCACCTGATGGACAACCTACAAGTTAAGGATGAAACACCCAGATACCACAGTCCAAGCAAGTACATGTGTCTCTCCCACAGAGATCTGATCACAGCCATCAATATGGAGATCCTGTATTCATACAGAAAATACCTCAAGGACATCTTCAAGATGGACATTGTGTACAACAGAACTCATCAGGACTTACTTATCTGTGTGTTCTTAAATGGACTCCGTTCAGGATATACAATGTGTTATTGTTGATAAGTGCAACCAGGTATGTTAGATCACAGACCAGTACATTATTATCTTCTTATGTCTATACCATAATGTATTAAGTGCATATGAAAAATGTGCACCAAATTACTTCTGTAAAATGAAGTGAGAATAGGGATATTCTTGGGCCCAGCCACCCACAGACGCACATGTACATTATGTGTCAGTATTAAGAAGACATTGACAGCGAAGTAATATTCAGCATTTAGAGTTTTGAAGTCAGAGTAGGATTATTGTTATTTTTTTTCTTTCTCATTGGGCATAGCATCCACAATATATGGGCAAGCTCTGTCAACGAAACAGGAATAGCACCCATTGTAGGATTATTATTTTTATTGGGCATAGCACCCACACTATATGGGCAAGCTCCGTCACAGACACGGGAAGAGCACCCATCGTACTTACATGGGCAACAGTACCCACAAGTACCGTCTGAGTCGCGCGGTAAAGTTTGACTCCTGGTTTCAAATTTCTTAATGCGAAATATTTGCTGAGATGTTTATGTGTACTTTTATGACGCTAATTACATGTATTGTCATTATTTGGCACTGAGACCTCTAAACTCTCAATTCTAGCTTATTACTAAAATCTTGCTTCTCACTAACAACTGTAATTTAGCAATGGGATAAGATAGGTCTCAACCTTAACACGTAGGTGTTATTAATAGTGCTAGGAGATAGAGACGGCCACTCTACTTCACCCCAGACTTATCTCACCCCTGATTTCAAAGATCTTTTTTAATGAAATGTTTATTGAATCTGTCCAATGCAGTAAATACCTGCATGTGAAATGCACATTACAACACATCAGACTGGCAAGATGATCACTCCTATATTGTCATGGCATAGGCATATCTGTTGCACGAGATTTCAATGACTTTAAGAATTGTTCCTTTGTGATTATTTACTAATCTGAACTGTTGGTATTTATATAGCTTCACTCCTATCAGTTTGGACTCAGTTTATTTAAGCTTGGGGTCCAAGCTTTACGGAGCAGAGGGAAGTTGTTATAGTGACTAATTCAGGACAGCCATCGTCCAAATATTTAAAAAGTCCAAAACTATGTACTCAAGACATGTGAGACCTTATTGTAATATACATATGACGCTAAGCTGTATTTTAATCACTACTGTACATTCTTATCACTACCGCATTGTAAATTGACTTGTCAGCCCATTAATTATTGTATAAGACATTTATAACCTCCATTGGTAATCCCCCTTGGCCGTGTCTGCCATCACATCAACTGGTCAAGGAAGTACTATTGTTTTTCTGTCTGTCCATTGATGAGTCGTCGCCTGACCATTGTTGTCAAAAACTGTATATATATATACTAGGTATGCTCACATGTAGACAGTGAATGAGGACAGCGAAGGAGTACGAGTTCGGTATTTGGACAGTCTGTTGGGACGACCACGAGCAGGATAATGCCGCTCGTTGGAAACGCCCTGTGGTTGAGCAGGTACTCCGCTCTCCCACATGTATGTCTTGTGCATTTGTTTGTCATTTACTAAAGAAGTTTGAACTCAACTATGCCTTCGTCTTCATCAACGCACACTTCATCTTAATTATGAGCTAATTCCCCAGTTGACGCGTACACCACGCGTTGACAATAGTATAAATTTACGCTACTTCAACCCCCATTTAGGGCACAGCCACTAGCAATCTCAGTTACTAATCTAAACTATTTACAAATCAGTAAACAAGTCTAATTTTTGTAAAAAGGCAATAATTAAATGAGAACTTATATTACTAAAAAAATCCTTCATAGCTTTTACTTTGAAATAGTTATCCCTTATGATGGAATATGGAACAGTCAAGCAGGACATGCTTGACTGTGATTCTTTCATCACAAGGGATTCAAAACGGAGGATCCTCACCTTTTAATAGGTATTCATGAGTATATCTTGTGTGGCCAATACAACATCGTCGTATGATGACCTCCTCAAATCTGGACTGACAACCCAAGTAGGTGTAACCAATGTAGGGTTTTATTGCATGTAATTTAGTAATACCTGCCTGGGTGTCCCACTTTTTCTGCATCAGATCACGGATGTAAGTTCTAATGCTAGCTTTGTAATCAGAGTATGGAATAAGAAGTGGTGTCACAGATTTGTTGAGTGCTGCCTTAGCAGCAAGATCGGCCATTGTATTCCAAGAAATGCCAACGTGGCTGGGTAACCAACAAAAGACGATGTCGCATTGGCCAGTTGCAAGCTCATTATACAATTCAATAATTTCTAATAAAAGTGGATGTTTACAGGAAATATTTTTAATAGCCTGAAGACAAGAAAGTGAGTCAGAAGAGATGACATATTGTTGATATTTAGGGTGTTTTTTTAATATATTTTAAGGCTGTTAATATGGCGTTCGCTTTTGCTGTAAAAATAGAGCTGTTATCTGGTAAACGAGAAGAGATTGTTCTGGATCCAATGACAGTGGCACAAGCCACCGCGCCACCACCCTTGGACCCATCTGTAAATAAGGATTTATATGTATTATATTGACTTTTTAATTGATGATATTCTTGTTTATATTGTAATTCATTAGTTTCTGCTTTTTTAAATGCTGTTAATGTCAGGTCAACTTGTGGCCTAACCAATTGCCAAGGAGGAGAAGAAAGAAGACGGGAAGGAGCTATATTTTCCAGCTCAATGCCAGCAGCAGAAATGAATGGTTTAATTCTTAAACTAATAGGTGGAACAAGAGAAGGCATTTTGTTGTACAAATGCTCATAAAGAGGATTAAAGACACAGTTGAATGCAGGGTTAGATTCGGTAGAATAAAGGTTTGTTATATACTGCAAGGATAATTTTATACGGCGTTGTGTAAGAGATCATCTGCCTCGACGTAGAGACTGTCAACAGGAGAGGTAGGTATCAATAAATTACATGCAATAAAACCAACTATCGGTTACACCTACTTTGGTTGTCAGTCCAGATTTGAAGAGGCCATCATGCGACGATGTCGTATTGGCCACACAAGATATACTCATGAGTACCTATTGAGAGGTGAGGATCCTCCGTTTTGTATCCCTTGTGATGAAAGAACCACGGTCATGCGTTCTGCTTGACTGTGTTGAATTCTCCATCATAAGGGATAGATATTTTAATGTCAAAACAGTAAAGGACCTTTTTAGAAACGTTAATTATCATTTAATCATGAATTTTTAAAAGAGATACATCTGTTAAATGAATTTTGATATATGTTTTGTAAATAGATAAGGTTTTATAATTGATAGTTTAGATTTTCAACTTTGATTGTTAGTGGCTGTACCCTCAAATGGGGTTGAGGTATTGTAAAATTATTGTCCTCCTGAGAGGGAACGTAAGTCCCAACACATTTAGAGTAAATTTAGGCTTGCCATGTTTTTAATCGTAGAATATGTGTGCTTTTAATTTATGGCTAGATTTCTCTTCTGTTGCCAATGGGTGAAGGGATGGTGTAAATCCAACTAGGGTCCATGCAGGTAGCAAAAGTAATGTAAGTCCCTATGATCCCTGATATGGTGATCTACCTTCAGTAATTGGCGATTTATAGCCTGTTTTTATACTGTATTGTTTTTCCTCTATAGTTAAAACGTTTTAGATTTAATTTCTAGTTTTAAATACATATCTGTGCTATTCTAGTTGTTTTACTGTCCTTCGACGGTAGTTTTTTTTATAATATACATATATTTCATTTCAATATCAAATGTTCTCGTCACGATATGGCTGAAATATTGCCGATGTGACGATAAATATTAACTCACTCACTCACTCAAATCCCAAACTACGAAGGATCTTTTTAGTACTATAAGTTCTCATTTAATGATTGCATTTTTTTTTAAATGTAGAATTGTGAACTGATATGTAAATAGATATATAATTTATTATTGGTAGTTTAGATTAGTAACTAAGATTGTTAGTGGCTGTACCCTCAAAGGGGGTTGGAGTAGCGTAAAATTATTGTCCTCCTGAGAGAGTACGTAAGTCCCAAAACTTTCAAAGTTCAATTTTTGCGTACCTGATTTTTAAACGTAGTATATTTGTTCATTTAAATTTTGGCTAAACTTGTCCTTCAATCACCAGCGGCTGAAGGGATGGTGTAAATCCAACTAGGGTCCATGCAGGTAGCAAAGGCACTATAAGTCCCCATGGATCCTAGTATGGTGATCTACCTTCAGTTGTTGGTGATCTATAGCCTATTTTTATATTGTGTTGTCCCCTATAGTTAAAATGTTTTAGATTCAATTACTAGTTTTACATGTATATCTGTGATATTCTAGTTGCTTTACTGTCCTTTGTCGGCAGGTTTTATAATCTCTATATATATTCTACTTCAATGTTAAGTGTTCTCGTCACGATATGGCTGAACTTTTTCCGATGTGACGTTAAATAATGACGCACTCACTCACTCACTGATGTCCATGTCCTGTACTACTTGTTGTCCATGTCCTTTACTACTTGTTGTCCATGTCCTGTACAACTTTCTGTCCATGTCCCGTACTACTTGTTGTCCATATCCTATACTACTTATTGTTCATGTCCTGTGTTACTAGTTGTCCTCGTCCTGTACGACTTGTAGTCCATGTCCTGTACTACCTGTTGTCCATGTCCTGTGTTACTAGTTGTCAACGACCTGTACTACTTGTTGTCCATGTCCTGTGTTACTTGTTGTCCATGTCCTGTGTAACTTGTTGTCCACGTTCTGTACTACTTGTTGTCCATGTCCTATGTTACTTGTTGTCCACGTCCTGTACTACTTGTTGTCCATATCCTATACTGCTTTGTGTCCATGTCCCGTACTACTTGTTGACCATGTCCCGTACTACTTGTTGTCCATGTCCCGTACTACTTGTTGTCCATGTCCTGTACTACTTGTTGTCCACGTCCTGTACTACTTGTTGTCCATGTCCTGTGTTACTTGTTGTCCACGTCCTGTACTACTTGTTGTCCACTTCCCGTACTACTTGTTGTCCATATCCTGTGCTACTTGTTCTCCATGTCCTGTGTTACTAGTTGTCCAAATCCTGTACTACTTGTTGTCCATGTCCCGTACTACTTGTTGTCCATATCCCGTAGTACTTGTTGTACATATCCCGTGCTACTTGTTGTCCATGTCCCGTGCTACTTGTTGACCATGTCCCGTACTACTTGTTGTCCATATCCTATACTACTTATTGTCTGTGTCCTGTGTTACTAGTTGTCCACGTCCTGTACTGCTTGTTGTCCATGTTCTGTACTACTTGTTGTCTATGTCCTGTGCTGCATGGTGTCAGTGTCCCATGCCATTTGTTGTACATGTTTTGTAATACTTGTTGTCCGTGTCCTGTACTACCTGCTGTCCATATCCTGTCCCAGTTGTTGTCCATACCCTCTGCCACTTGTTGTCCGTGTTGTGTACCACTTTTTGTCCATGTTTTGTGCGACTTGTTGTCCATATCCTGTTCTACTTGTTGTCCATATCATGTGCTACTTGCTGTCCATAACCTGTTCTACTTGTTGTCCATATCCTTTGCTACTTGCTGTCCATATCCTGTTCTACTTACTGTCCATATCCTGTACTACTTTTTGTCTACGTCCTGTAGTACTTCCCGTCCATGTCCTGTGCTGCATGTTGTCCATGTCCTGATCTACTTATTGTCCGTGTGCTGTCCTACTTGTTATCCACGTCCTGTACTACTTGTAGTCCATGTCCTGTACTACCTTTGTCTATATCCTGTACTACTAACTGTCCTCGCCGTCTACTACTTGTCGTCCATGCCCTATGCTGCTTGTTGTCCATGTCCCTTACTATTTGTTGTCCATATCCTATACTACTTATTTTCAATGTTCTGTGTTACTAGTTGTCCTCGTCCTGTACTACTTGTAGTCCATGTCCTGTACTACTTGTAGTCCATGTCCTGTGCTACTTGTTGTCCATGTCCTGTGCTACTAGTTGTCAACGTCCTGTACTACTTGTTGTCCATGTCCTGTGTTACTTGTTGTCCATGTCCTGTGTTACTAGTTGTCCACGTTCTGTACTACTTGTTGTCTATGTCCTGTGCTGCATGGTGTCAGTGTCCCATGCCATTTGTTGTACACGTTCTGTAATACTTGTTTTCCGTGTCCTGTACTACTTGCTGTCCATATCCTGTCCTAGTTGTTGTCCATATCCTCTGCCACTTGTGGTCTGTGTTGTGTACCACTTTTTGTCCATGTTTTGTGCGACTTGTTGTCCATATCCTGTTCTACTTGTTGTCCATATCATGTGCTACTTGCTGTCCATAACCTGTTCTACTTGTTGTCCATATCCTGTACTACTTGCTGTCCATATCCTGTACTACTTGTTGTCCATGTCCTGTGCTACTTGTTGTCCATGTCCTGTGCTACTTGTTGTCCATGACCCCAATTACATGCTGTTGTTAATATTAGTCTGATTAGACTGATTTCTCATGACTTGGTTGCCGTCATGTAGAGTAAATATCTGCATGGAAATGTCGCGCTATGCAATAAAGGAAAGGTTGTCCTCAACCACCAAAATCCCTTCCTCCACCGACACAGGGGCGCAACCCACGGAAAACGGGTTGGCGGACCTAATATACCCTCGGGTACACAACGGGGGATTGAAGAGCGTTTAGCGTTACCCAGCACCCACCCCGAGGAGGTGGCTCTTCACGGGTGCCGGAAGAAATAAAGAAAACAGTTTATCCTATAGGTTATCCAGGTGATCCTATAGAATTTTTCAAATTCTTTTGGAAGGACTTAAGCAAATGGATATTTAGATTATAAAAGAAACGTTTACTAACAATTCATTAACGTGTACAGTGAATAGGGGAATTATCAGCTGTCTCCCAGAACCAAATAAGGATAGTAAAATGTTAAAAACCTGGCGCCCAATATCATTGTTCAATGCTCTATGTAAAATAATCAGTTCATGTATTGCAAGTAGACTGAAAAAAACCTTGAGTATAGTTATATATGAGAATCAAACATGATTTATTCCTGGTAGATGTATTAGTGAAAATACCAGGATGCTCTATGATATTTTTGAAACTAAAAAATGAAACGAACCAGGCTTGCTTCTCTTAATTGATTTTTAAAAAGCTTTTGATACTATCTCAAAATCCTTTTTGACTCAGGTATTGAACACATTTCGGTTTTGGACCAAGCATTATAAAATAGGTAAAAATCTTAACCTCAAATACAACTGCATCAGTTATACAAAATGGACATCTGTCATCTTTTTGTGATCTACCTTCTGGTGTTGGCGATCTATAGCTTGTTTTTATATTGTATTGTCCAAATAGTGCTATCAGTTTTAACTCTCCATATTAGTTTTAGTTGTAATTGTGATATTCTAGTTGTTTCACTGTCGTTTGTCGGCAGGTTTTCTAATCTCTATATATATTCTGTTTCAAATGTCAAGTGTTATCGTCACGGTATGGCTGAAATATTGCCGATGTGTCGTTAAACAATAACTCACTCACTCACTCACTGTCATCTTTTTTCGGACTTGAAAGGGGAAGTAGACAGGGAGATCCAATTCCACCATACTTATTCATTCTTGCAGTTGAAATATTAGGTACTATGATAAGGACAAATCCGGACATAAAGGGCATCTTAATGATATTGAACATAAACTAGGACAGTATGCTGACGATACTCAGTTATTTCTAGATGGATTTGAAAAAAGCCTCAATACAGCAATTGCGACACTGAACAAATTTCACCAAATTTCAGGACTCTAAATGAACATGGATAAAACCAAAGGCTATTTGGATAGGTTCACTGTCTGAAAGTAATATAACTTTAGCCAATGATTTGGTACAAAGGGGGACTTCGAAAGTTTAGGAATAATCTTAAATGCTTCATTAAATGACATGTGGGTGATTAACACAAGGAGACGCTTAGAAACTATCAACAGATTACTAGCCAACTGGCGCAGAGGAAATTTGACACTTATTGGAAAAATCACTGTTATCAAAACTTTGGCAATCTCAACCCGTGTACACATTTTCTCTGCACTGCTCAACCCACCTAAAACATTCAGAACTCAATAAAATAATTATAGATTGTTATGGAAATATAAAAAATGACAAAATAAAGAGATCAACTATAAACAAAGGTTATCAAAATGGAGGTCTCAGAATGATCGATTTTGAATGTTTCATTAATGCTTTGAAATTATCCTCACTGAAAAACTATGTAAACAAAAATAAAGAATCGATGAACATCTTTCCTGTAATTAATTTATTCTCATTTGGCTCCAATGCTGTTGACTGTTTATCTGACCGTGATAATCCTTATTGGAGAGACGTTCTATCTGCTTGGAGGATATTCTATAGGAAAATTACTATTGAGGAAATTGATGTAGGTTGAACCATTTCTTTAAATCATCATATATTATTAAAAACTGGTTTAGTCGCGGTATACACAGTATAAAATATATATGTGATGGAAATGGCTTTCTAAGTTTTGAAATTGTATAACAGAGATATACAATACGGGAACTGTCTTAGACTATCAACACTTGTTAAACAACATTCCAAATAACTGGGGGCGGTGGGGTAGCCTAGTGGTTAAAGCGTTGGCTCGTCACGCCGAAGACCCGGGTTCGATTCCCCACGTGGGCACAATGTGTTAAGCCCATTTCTGGTGTCCCCCGCCGTGATATTGCTGGAATATTGCTAAAAGCGGCGTAAAACTAAACTCAGTCAGTCAGTCAGTCCAAATAACTGGAGATATCAGATAAGAAACACAACATTTACATTCATTCAACCACATATCAATAATATATGCAAATATATTATCTGTAATGCTAAAGGCTCAAGGATATTCTATGACGAACTAATTAAGAATGATTCTACACCCAAATCCCTAGAATATCGGAACACTGTCTTTCAACATCAGATTGACTGGAAAGATGTATTTAGCTATTATAGGAAATGTACAAATGACTGTAAGCTCTTAGACTTTCAATACAGATTTATAAACAGAATAATTTATACAAAAAAAGAATTATTGAAAATGAAGTTAGTTGATGATGATACATGTACATTTTGTAAAACTGCCTCAGAAGTTATATCACATGTCTTCTTTGAATGTCAATTTGTTCGGAACTTTTGGTTTAAAGTTGACGAATTCCTTAATGATAACCTCCAAACCAATATGACACTATCTAAATTCATCATTATGTTGGGACTGCCCTCAAATAACCAAGTAGTAAATCACATTTTACTACTTGCAAGAAAGATTAATCTATACTTCAAGCCTGAAACAGCAAGATATATCCTTTGCAGAATTTCTCAAGTTACTTAAAGACATATGCCATATCGAAAGGTTTATTGCAAAGAAAAATAATACATTAAGTTATTTTACTATGAAATGGCAACACTTAAATATGCTACTCTGACATTTTAATTTAGCACAGATGCAGTTTGTCTTCTTCAAACTATTGTGTTCACTACAATAATAATATTTTCAAACTAACTTCTATTTACCTACATGTGTACACCCTCATATGTGTATACAATTTTGTACTAACTTGATGTAAATGCCAACACATGTCACTCTTCCATCTATACATGCAACTTGAAATGAAATAAAAAAACAGAGGCGTTGGACCATCGCCTCTTCCACAGATGGTATGGTAGTTAAATTATGTGTTTTTATTTCACAGATGTATTTGTGAACTGTTTGATACCATTGGTCTGAACTTTGGAAATCTGAAAAAAATGTATGCTAAATATGATGTGGAATATTTAATGTTTCTTTGATAAGGCTACCTCAGTGTAAAGTGGATTCGTGCAAAAGCCTAAGGTTAAAACTGAAGGAGATAAGGTATTCTTAGCGTAAATGTTGTTTTGTACATCAATAACCAAAATCAATAACGAGCCGACCTAACACAGACTATTTAACTATTTAGCTTCTTTACTCACTTGCTGGATACTGTGGTTGGAGCTCATATTAATAATAAAGAAGTTGTATATGCATAAAACTCACCTCGGTGTTCATTACACCAACTGGAAAACTAAAATCAGTTATTTAGTTTCTTTGCGTATAAACATGCCACCCTTGAACAGATAATTCACCAGTTGTAACTTTTGTTATCGACACAAATATGTCTAGCTCTATTGCAGCTTTGAATCTATATTTTACTATATATATTTTTTGTAAGTTTAAGCTTTCTTCCTAACTAACATCCTTTCGACAAGAATCAGCTTTCGTCAATCACCAACAAAACATCCACTTTTCAAGCAGCTTTCTTCCTTTACCAACCTAACAAATCCATTCTTCAAGTATCAGTTTTCTTCCTTCCCCGTCCTAACAAATCCATTCTCCTATATCACCTTTCTTCCTTCACCATCCTAACAAATCCATTCTCCAAAATCACCTTTCTTCCTTCACCATCCTAACAAATCCATTCTCCAATATCACCTTTCTTCCTTCACCATCCTAACAAATCCATCCTCCAAAATCACCTTTCTTCCTTCACCATCCTAACAAATCCATTCTCCAAAATCACCTTTCTTCCTTCACCATCCTAACAAATCCATTCTGCAACTATCCACATATTTCCTTTACCAACCTTAAACACCAAGTATCAGTTTTTGTCGTTCATTTTAATAAATTTAAATGGGAGCAGTCTACCGCCGTGAGCTATTTTAAACATTTAGATGGGACATGTCAGCCTGGGATAAATAATTCATCAGTTGTAATACAGACTCTGATAGCTGCCTGTGTAGATCCTGCAACTCTCTGTGAACACTTCATGATGGGGCCGCTGTGTTCAAGTAGCAGTCTGGAGATGGCTTTAACAGCAACTGTTTACTTCATGGTTGCACTGACCACATGCGGCACAAAGGAATGTAGACTTCAGTTAGAAGAGAAACTGAAGGACAGATCTGCCTTTTTAACGACAACAGACATCAAGTTGTTCCAGATTCAGTGTATGGAGGATTCCTGTCGTCAGTCAGATGATGAATCAAAGAAGATTCAGAAGACGGGCGGATCCAGTGTCCATCGGGAGAATCGGCCCAAAGTAAGATATGGATGGAGATTTGTGTCTGTGTGTTTGTCTTGGCTGATATCACCTGAACCACACTGAGTGCACTCAATTCAGATTCAGTGTTCCAGGTGAAATCAGGCCTTACTGTTATTTGCGATATGAAGCACACTTGGCAGTTTGATGTGAATGATGTCGTCATAAAGCGTGAACACAGTATAGAACACAATCATATGCAGGGAGCCATGTGATCACTTGCCTTAGAGGGCGAGCACACATCCATTGCTAGGCAGGAAAACGAAATAAAAAAGCATGTTTAGTTGATGTAAAACGAGAATGTTGCGTTCCTCTAATAACCAAAGAGTTGTGCCAGACAAGGTTCACACAAAGGGGTGAATGTACACGAGTAATGTATGTTAGAACTAAACGAAATCACGACACAACACAGATTCTCATCCTACGTGTTTCAACTATACTAGGCACATAAAGAAACTGTGCATACAAAAATTTAAAATCGAAATTTATCAGACCTGTGTAGACACATAAGGATTTAAACTCAGAGATTAGTGACATGTATCCAACATGCATGCACGTGCCAAGTTCCGTGACGTCAGTGGGTTCGTCCTTGAGACGTGCAATACGTTGTTGCACGTGCATTCCCGGAAAGAGAAACAGAGCAAAGGAATGCCACACAATACTGTCACTTTGGAAAGCTCAACCCTTGCCCTTGCGATCGTTCAAAAAATTAAACGGCTATTGAAACGCATAGCATGCCAAGGCTCACGTCTGCACAACGTCATGAGGCCATTGGGCTGGTCCGTGGGGGAATGTCTCAACGACATTTCCACTGCCACCGGAACACCATTTCTGCACTGGTGAGACGCTACCAGAACACAAATGACGTCATCGATCGGCCACGTTCTGGACGTCCACGTGTAACAACGCCAAGACAGGACAGATGGATAACGGTGACCCATCTTCGCCACAGGTTTCAGACTGCAGTGATGAATGCCCGAACCATCCCAGGACTTCGCCATATCCACCCCAACACATTTCGACAACGTTTACGTCATCACGGGATCAGACAACGACGTCCCGCCATACGGCCTATCCTGACACAACGTCATCGACAAGCTCGCCGAATGTGGTGCCGAAATCATGTCCGCAGACCCTTGTTTTGGTGGAGAAATGTTGTTTTACAGATGAGTCCAGCTTTAACATTTCCCATAGTGATGGACGTCAACGTGCCTATAGACGCGTGGGAGAACGTTATGCACAGGCCTGTGTCTTGGAGAGGAATCGCTTTGGTGGTGGTTCCGTGATGATTTGGGGTGGAATAGCAGCACGCCAGAGAACTCCTTTGGTGATTGTCCAGGGCAACTTAACTGGTGTGGGCTACAGGGATCAGATTCTTCGACCTATGGCAATTCTTTTTCTGCAACGTCATGGTCCTGGGCTAACATTCCAATAGGACAATGCCCGCCCTCATATGGCAAGCGTTGCTATGGATTTCTTGCAACACCACAACGTTGACTTACTGCCCTGGCCTGCAAATTCACCGGATCTCTCCCCGATAGAGCATGTTTGGGACGAGATGGATCGACGTTTACGCCGTGTTCCTCATCCGCCAGATAACGTCCTTGACCTTGCAACAGAACTTGAGAGAATCTGGCGTGACATCCCACAAGCCTTCCTTGCACGTTTGATAGGCTCTATGCGTCGTCGATGCACTGCTGTTCTCAATGCTGATGGTGGACATACCCGTTATTGAGCTTGTGACATGGTCGTTTGACCCCTGTCCCGCTTGTGGACTCGTGACGTCATTGTGACTGACTTTTCAATTGAACTTCTCACGATTTGTTATGATCGCATGATCCCTCCGTTGAAGTTTATCTGTACCTTTGACATTGTTATCGTACTTATCAACTGGGATAATATTTTGACTATGCACAGTTTCTTTATGTGCCTAGTATATATCTTCCGGAGTGACTGTCCACGAAGGAAGCAAATGTACTGTAAGTCCCCATGGTCCCTAGTGTGGTGATCTACCTTCACTTGTTGGCGATCTGTAGCCCGTTTTTATAATGTATTGTCGTCTATAGTTAAACTGTTTTAGATTTAATTACTAGTTTTAAATTCGTCTTAGTGATAATCTAGTTATTTTACTGTCCTTCATAGACAGGTTTTCATAATTTACTATAATTACTATGTATACCAATTAATTGTACTTGTCACGATATGGCTGAAATATTGCCGATGTGACGATCAATTTTAACTAGCTCACTCACGAGTGACTACAGTTACAATTTCCTTTCACTGAAATACAAGACTGATCAAAATGCACTAAAGTCAACAAATGAACTCAGCAATAAATGGAACAGAATAGAAATAAAGAACCCATCATACAGGCCTGTCGTTTACTCGTCATCTACTTAAAAATAAAATAAAACATACACTCAGATTATGTTAGTGTTAACAAATATTTAAATTTCATTAATGTTTTGTCAGTCTTGCTCAATACTGAGATGATACTGGATGATTTACAAGGAACTAAACGTGATTCTCTTTAAAGTGAAGAGAATGAAGTTTAAATTTTACGTCTAACGGTGAGCCCACAAGTCTAATCCCTAGCAACGCATCAGTCCTGTGTCTAATAAAAACTGAATGGACGAACGGGGTCGTGTATCATTCAACACTGTCTTATATACCCGAAACTACTGCGCATTTCACGTGCACTCATATCCATCTCCGGTGTATTTATGCGATACGACTAGTACGTTCTGGGTGCGTTTGGGCGAGCACTTTTAGTGAAAGAAAAATTTGCCTTCAGAACAGACTATTAAGGTCATCACGAACAGCTACTGCACACACTGGAGGTGCAAAATGCCGTTTTTTTCACATAGCCTGTAAAAGCAACTGTGGCCAATATCTTGATGTACCCTCTGAGTGGGGACTTGAGAGGCTCCATCAATACCTCATTTGACCTCCTATGACACGAATGCATTCTTCACAAAGTCTTTCTTCATGGATGACGTCTGATGACGTAGGCCGGTATGCCTTGCCACGTATCGTTGAAGGTATTCTCCAGGTTCTGAAGATGAGTTGGCTGGGACGTCTCCCTCAGATCTCTACCAAGATGATCCCATCAGTGTTCTGTGGGAGACATGTTGGGAGAATATGAGGGCCATGGCAAGACGGCTACATTGTTTAGAATGTTCTGAGTGATCCTGGCTGTTTGGGAACATGGATTGTCTTTTTTGCAGAAGGTTCTTGTTCGGTTGTTGCTGAACTAATAGTATTGCTACCGGCCTCAGGACTTCAGTGTGCATTCAGTTTGCCACGGATAATAACCAGTTGCATCTTCGGGTCATCATAAATCCTACCCCCCCACAACATGAGACCGTCGCCTCCTTGGGCATGGACGTTTTGGACACAATTTGTGGCCAATCCTTCCTTTTACAGGTGTACATCCAGACTATCCCGTCTGCATGGAACCTATTAAAACTACTCTCATCAGTGTACAGATGCCGCCAACGTCGTACTCGTTGGGCCAATTGTAGTCTGGGGAGGTGATGTTGGGCTGTCGGCGCCATGCCACAGAAGGGTCGGTAGGCCCTGACACTGATATGACACAATCGACTTCTCACCGCTCTTACAATGTCATCTTCCTGACAAGCGTGTCTGCACTAAACACTATACATATCGTTTTGGTAGAGGGACCGTCATATAGCTGGACCCACCTATTACGTGAGGGCGGCCGTGGTCCATGTTTATACCTGTGTACCATTCTGTGTAACCTGACAAAAGACCAGTGTCAGTCCACTGTGTCAGTCCACTGTGTCAGTCCACTATGTCAGTCCACTGTGTCAGTCCACTGTGTCAGTCCACTGTGTCAGTCCACTGTGTCAGTTTCACCGTCAAGAAAGAGAATACCTATCTCTTGACGTTATCTCGTGCATCCCTAATTAAAGCAGGTTATTTCAATATCGGAGTGAACGTGCATTCCCCAAGTCCACGTTGAGAGCCAGAATTTCGGTCAAGGGTCCAATTCTTGTCGTGGCTCTGTTGCATGTCATTGATGAGGTGACAGCAACCAAAATATAGAGTGTGATAAATAATGTCCTGCAAAACAGAATACAAAATGATGAATATGAAATGCGAAAAGAATATATCATATCCTTATGCAAAAGAGCAATTCAAAACTGATATCTCAACTCTGTCAAATAAGACATTCTCTGCTGCAGTAACTCGCTCTGTA
Source organism: Haliotis rubra (assembly GCF_003918875.1). Taxonomy (NCBI): domain Eukaryota; kingdom Metazoa; phylum Mollusca; class Gastropoda; order Lepetellida; family Haliotidae; genus Haliotis; species Haliotis rubra. The sequence goes on along the minus strand of NW_025765285.1, from coordinate 28,596 downwards.
CCGACATTCTCTGTAACAAGTCAGACTGACTTGACATGGGTCAAGTCGGAAAAAGCCATTTTTCAGCTTCAGTTGCATCACCGACTTCCCCAGTAATACAGTCTTCATCTGGATGTCACACATGACAGTCAGTCGGCCAAAAGGAAAGGAGAAATAAACGAAACCCTACCATCCCTTCATCTCCAGTGGTTCCTCTGGATACGTCGTTTGGACCTCCAGGCATGGAGGCCACTCTGTCCTCACAGTACAGCTGGATACGTCGTTTGAACCTCCAGACATGGAGGTCACTCTGACCTCATAGTACAGCTGGAGGAAGCGTATGCTGCACACATACACGAGAAAAATAACCAGTTGAGCCTCCATGACTCAATTGTCGACTTTAATGCAGTGGAATTGCAGAAGAGTGAAGAATAACGTCAATGAGATCCACTTACTGATATAGGATTTTAAACCGTCAGCATTATACATTAAAGAATCATATCTTACAAATACAGATACATTTAACTTAAGACAGTACAGTAATTACCATTCCTTTTCTCCTCCGGCACCAGTGAAGAGCCACCTCCTCATGGTGGGTGCTGGGTAACGCTAAGCGCTCTTTGTCCCCCGTCGCGGACCCGGTGGTATATTTGGTCCACCAACCTGTTTGCCGTGGGTTGCGCCCCTGTGTCGGTGGAGGACGGGATTCTGGTGGTTGAGGGCAACAGGATCCTGGAACAATATTCCATTTGCCCAACACACCACTTTGGCCCTTACTCACCCAGACGGGTGGTAGAACTGGCCCGGTTCTATCAATCGGCTGGTCACGCCATGCCCTGTGCATAGTGAATATTTTTGCACATTTGACTCTTTTGGGTTTGTGGCCATTTTGATTTGTATTTATGAATTATTGATCTGTTTAATTGCCTAGAGTCCTATGTCAGAAGGCGGTGGCTCATGGGCCAATCTGGTGATGTTGACCTCCAAATTCAGTATGTATACTATTTCTTGTCATGGGCAGAACAACCCTGACATTTTATTTGGTATACAAATATTGCTATTTGCGTCATACTCGCTCAAGTATAACATCCTTGTATCCCTGGTGTCAGCATCTTGGATATCCGGTGCTATTTGACATCGTCCTCGTTGACACTCCATGGTGGGTGGGGAGCAGGGATGCTGAATTATTTTCCTGTCATCATGGCACAACAACAAGCTGGTTCATCTCGTCACGAAAAGAAGAGACGTCTTGACGAAATAGATCATTCCACGGAACACATTCAGAGAAATGTTGACTCATGGGCTCGGTTTCTTGTGATAGAAGCTGCGGATTTTCTTCCTCTCAAACTCAATCCTTTTGCCATTTCTGGTATTTGCGGAGAGGTGAAAAATGTTACTCGTCTCCGTAGTGGCTCACTTTTGGTCGAATGTTTACGGAAACAACAATCTGAAAATCTGTTATCTATCAAAACATTTGCAAATATAGAGGTTGGTGTCTCCATACACAGAACATTAAACTCTTGCCGTGGCATCATCCGTGACAGGGCACGTTGCCTCGCTGATATGTCTGAGGAGGACATTGCTTTAGAATTACAGGATCAGGGCGTTTCAGCAGTGAAACGGTTCACCTTTAAGAAAGAGGGCATTATTACCAAAAACAATACCTATCTCTTTACCTTTTCTCGCTCTTCACTTCCCGCATCTATAAAAGCAGGCTATTTCAATATCGGGGTGGATGTGTATGTCCCCAATCCACTCCGGTGTTATAAATGTCAACAGTTTGGTCAATGGACTTACTCATGCTGTAATCCTGCAGTATGTTATCGCTGTGGAGATCACCATGACGGCACAGGCTGCGAGAATGATCCCAAGTGTGTCAACTGTAAGGAGACGCATCCTGCTTCTTCTAGGTCATGCCCTGTATATCAAAGGGAATCGAAGATAATGAAAATAAAATGTGAACAAAACCTTTCCTATTTTGAAGCCAAAAACCTTTTCACCAGTCAATCTTCAACTCCATCAAACATCACATATTCCGCTGCAGTTAAACGCTCTGTAGCAATGTCCTCAGCTGCATGTCAGACTGACTTGACCTGGGTCAAGTCAGACAAACCTGTGTTTTCTTCTAACAAACCTTCTTCCCCACCTAAAAAACCTACTGCCTCATCAACTATGTCAACGTCTGAGTCATCACAGATGACTGCTTCGCAAATAGTGTCATCACAGCCAGCCACTGATCTAGTGAAAAAGAAGAAAGGGAAAAAATTAACTAGGAAAGAAACAACTGTCGTACCTTTACCTTTAGAGGTTCCTTTACAGAACACTTTTGGGCCTCTAGACATGGAGGTGACCCTGTATTCACAGGATAAGCAGAGGGGCTTACCCCCTCACATTCTCGTGAAAGATCGCCAATTGAGCCACCATGAGTCAATTGGCCAATATAATTCAATGGAACTGCAGAGGGCTTAAACATAACTTCAACGAGATACAATTACTCATACAAGATCATCACCCGTCAGCATTCTGTCTCCAAGAGACATATCTAAAAAATACAGATACTTTTAATCTGAGACAGTATAATGCTTATCATTCTTTTCTCCTCCGGGGATCGAGCAACTGGAGGCGCTTCTATTTTGATACATCACAGCGTTATTCATAGCCCTGTCACTCTAAATACGGATCTTCAAACGGTTGCTGTTCGCCTGCATCTGCACGTTGCCCTGACATTGTGCAGCTTATATATCCCCTCTTCTAATATCCGTCAGACAGATCTTCAAAATCTGTACGATCAAACCCTAAGCCATGTGTTATCATGGGCGATCTTAACGGACACAACCCACTTTGGGGAGGTGTCCATACCAACACTAAAGGTAAAATCCTTGAGGAATTCATTTCCGATAATAATTCATGTATTTTTATGATGACTCAGCCACTTATTTACATCCAGCTACGGGAACATATTCTTCCCTGGATCTATCACTTGCTGACATCTTGTATAATGAATTTAAATGGATGGTACATGGTGATCTATGTGGGAGTGATCACTTCCCTGCCATTCTCATGACAATCAGCCCTGGTGATGATCCACCTTTATCGAGAAGAAACTTTGCCAGGGCTGATTGGCCATTATATGAGACATTATGTGCTGATCACTTAAAAACATGATGTTTTGCGAACAGCGAAGATCCGATACAGTTGTTTTCCGATTTACTCAATGACATTGCTGACCAAACTATACCTAAGTCCTCTGCAGTTCCACATATTCGTAAACCATGGTTTGATAATGAATGTAAACAGGCCAGAAAGAGCAGGAAGAAAGCTGAAAAATATTTTCGGCGACATCCTACTGTCCATAATTTGAATAAAGTAAAAAATTAAATGCCAAGGCTCGACGTACATTTAAACAGAATAAGCGTCAGTCTTGGAGGAAATATGTTTCTAAAATAAATTCACGCACACCGATTTCAAAGGTGTGGAACATGATCCAAAGAATTAAGGGCAAAGGTTCCAAATCTACTGTTCACCATCTGAAGCATGGTGACAATATATTAACTGGTAAGTCTGACATTGCCAATAAGCTTGGTGAAGCACTCACAAACACTCTTCTTCGTCAAATTACGTCCCTGAATTTCAACAATATCAGAGAAACAACAGGAGAAGAAGAGAATAAATTTTAACTCGGACAATGGCGAAGACTATAATGAATTATTTTCCCTTACATGAGCTCCACACTGCCCTTGAGCAAGCTCATGACATAGCAACAGGAGCTGATAATATACACTATCAGCTCTTGAAGCATTTACCGGAATCATGTTTGGAAACTCTTCTAAATATTTTTGGACACAATATGGACTTCAGGGAATTTCACAACTTCGTGGCGTAATGCCATTGTAGTCCCTATACCAAAGCCTGGCTGGGATCATACTGATCCGTCTAATTACAGACCAATCTCTTTAACGAGTTGCGTCTGTAAAACCATGGAACGAATATTAAATAATCGATTAATATGGTATCTTGAAACCAATAATCTCATAACAAATATTCAATGTGGTTTCAGGAAAAATCGTAGTACCATTGATCATTTGGTACGATTAGAATCCTTTGTAAAAATGCAATAGTCAATAAATAACATGCAGTATCGCTTTTCTTTGATCTCGAGAAAGCGTACGATACCACCTGGAAGCATGACATTTTAAAGGATTTACATGATTTTTGGTTTAAGGGGTCATTTACCTCTTTTTATATCAAAGTTTTTAAAAGACAGGCAATTTCAAGTCCGAGTGGGTTCAACCCTGTCTGAACATTACAATCAGGATCAGGGTGTCCAACAAGGCAGTATTTGTCTGTCACATTATTTAGCATTACGATCAACAGTTTATCCAAGGTTTTAAACGATTCCATTGATAGATCACTTTTGTGGATGATTTTAACATTTCTTGTCGCGGTAAGAATATGCATACTATAGAACGGCACTGCAGTTGTGTTTAAATAAAATAAATAAATGGTGTCTTGAAAACGGCTTTAAATTTTCTAAATCAAAACTAATTGTCTACACTTCTGTAGAAAATATAAGCCTCATAAAAGACCCAGAACTATTTTTAAATGGCAATCCCATCAAGTTTGTAAAGAGGCCAAATTCTTGGGTCTTATGTTCGACTCCCATTTAACTTTTCTTCCGCATATTAAATCCCTAAAAACTAAATGCCTGAAGGCACTCGATTTATTGAAAGTCGTGTCTAATTCAAGGTGGGGAGGGGATCAAGCTACGCTCCTACACCTTTACAGATCACTTGTCCGCTCGAAGCTTGATTATGGCTCCATCGTATATGGTGGAGCCTGTAAAAGCAACTTAAAACTCTTAGATTCAGTCCACCATCAAGGTCTGAGACTTTGTCTTGGGTCCTTCAGAACATCTCCTGTTGACAGTCTCTACGTCGAGGCAGATGAGCCTTCTCTTACCCAACGCCGTATAAAATTATCATTACAGTATATTACCAAGCTATATTCTAACGAGTCTAATCCTGCGTTTCACTGCATCTTTAATCCTCTTTATGAGGATTTGTACAACAAGAAATCTTCTCTTGTTCCGCCTCTTGGGCTCAGGATTAAGCCATTCATTACTGCTGCCGGCATTGAGCTGGAAAATATATATCTCCTTCCCATCTTCTTTCTTCTCCTCCTTGGCAATTGGTTAGGCCACAGGTCGACCTCACACTGACTAAGTTTAAGAAAGCAGAAACTAATGAATTGCAATATAAACAAGAATATAATCAATTAAAAAGTAAATATAATACATATAAATCCTTATTTACAGATGGGTCCAAGGATGGTGGCGCGGTTGCTTGTGCCACTGTCATTGGGTCCAAAACAATATCTTCCAGATTACCCAATGACAGTTCAATTTTCACAGCAGAAGCAAACGCAATACTAACAGCTCTTAAATATATTAATAAACACCGTAAATATAAACAATATATCATCTTTTCAGATTCTCTTTCGTGTCTTCAGGCTATTAAACATCTTTCTTGCAAACATCCACTTTTATTAGAAATTATTGAATTGTATAATGAGCTTGCTACTGGCCAATGCGACATCGTCTTTTGTTGGTTACCCAGCCACGTTGGCATTTCTGGGAACACGATGGCTGATATTGCTGCAAAGGCAGCACTCAACAAATCTGTGACACCACTTCTTATTCCTTTACTCTGATTACAAAGCTTGCATTAGAACTTACATCCGTCATCTGATGCAGAAGAAGTGGGACACCCAAGTAGGTATTAATAAATTACATGCAATAAAACCAAGTATCGGTTACACCTACTTGGGTTGTCAGTCCAGATTTGAAGAGGTCATCCTACGACGATGTCGTATTGGCCACACAAGATACACTCATGAGTACCTATTAAAGGGGAGGATCCTCCGTTTTGTATCCCTTGTGATGAAAGAATCACGGTGTGTCCTGAATATTCCATCACAAAGGGATATTTGTTTCAAATCACAAACTATGAAGGATCTTTTTAGTAATATAAGTTCTCATTTAATTGTTGCATTTTTAAAAGAATTAAACTTGTTAAGTGATTTGTAAATAGATACATATTTTATTATTGTTGGTTTAGATTAGTAACTGAGATTGTTAGTGGCTGTACCCTCAAAGGGGTTGAAGTAGCGTAAAATTATTGTCCTCCTGAGAGGGTACGTAAGTCCCAAAGCTTTCAAAGTTAACTTTTGCTTACCCTTTTTGTTTAACGTAGTATATTTGTTCATTTAAATTTCGGCTAAACTTGTCCTACAATCGCCAGCGGCTGAAGGGATGATGTAAATCCAACTAGGGTCCATGCAGGTAGCAAAGGCATTGTAAGTCCCCTTGGTCCCTAGTACGGTGATCTACCTTCAGTTGTTGGCGATCTATAGCCCAATTTTACATTGTTTTGTCCCAAAATAGTTTTCTACTTTTAAAGATATATGCTAGCTAGTTTTAATTCAATCTGTGATAATTTAGTTATTTTACTGTCCTTTGTTGACAGGGTTTTATATATTATATGTATGTATTATATATTTAGAACTAGTTTTAGTCACGATATGGCTGAAATTTTGCCGATTTGACTTTAAATCCTAACTCACTCACTTATTAAATTAGGAAAATACAAAATAGAATAAGGCTGAGGATCGCCAACAACTGAAGGTAGATCACCAGTCTAAGGACCATTGGGACTTACAGTACTTTGGCTACCTGCATGGACCCTAGCTGGATTTATACCATCCCTTCAGCCACTGGCGACTGTACTGATATTTAGCCATAATAAAACAACAAATATTCTACGATTCAAAAAGGTGTGTAGAACGAAATTGACTTGGGAAGTTTGGGACTTACGTACCCTGTCAGGAGGACAATAATTTTACAGTACTTTAGCCCCTTCGAGGATACAGCCACTAACTATCTGAGCTGCTAATATATTCTACCGATTATAAAATATCATTCATATATTCACAAAACATATCAATCAAAATTTATCAATCAATTCTATTTCTGTTAAAAACTCAATGATTAAATGATAGTTAATTTTACTAAAAGATCCTTCACAGTTTTAACATTGAAATATTTATCCCTTGTGATGGAAAAATCAATGGAGTCAAGTGAATCATTAGTACATTTTTGAATTTGTTGTTGAGATAGAGAAGTTTGCATTTGGAGGATTATCAACGTAAGTTCATAAAACCTCTATGTTACAATTATAATTACCATTATAATGGTTTCTGCGAATATTATATCAAAGAATATGTCGTTCATGTTCATGGTCACAGTCAAAGTAAGACAGATAGAACTGTTTATAACCACACACGCGGGCAGAGAAACATCACCAACACCTTAACATACAATAAGCTAAGATTGGCAGTTGTGTACCTACCATCTTCCCAGTAACCACCGCATAGATTGTTGAGTCTGTTGTATACGAAATACCGACAGTAGGTGTCTTGCCAACAGATTACAGCACATGAAACCAGGCTATTTTGAAGAACAGTATAAGAGCTCTCTTTGATCTCCGTTCCTGCCATCCTGTTTCTTGCATCTATAAGACGTCTGATCAACAGTGCTACGAACGTAAACTGTCCAAAACACCCACATGTACTTAATCTGCCAAGCACGGAGGAACTTCATCCTTCATAAGAAGGAAACTTCACAGAGAGAAAGCGTTAGTAGTGTGGTTCGTGCACAATGCTGTCAAAAGCTATCCTTTTGGTTTCACACAATTGATTTCGAGAAATGTCTCTAAGAAATGTCTTTGAATGAAATTGAATACACCCCTATAATGTATTTCCGAAGAAAAATACGGTTATTTCCATAGAAATAGTATTAAATATTAATCAGTAAATGTCCATTGAGCACTGGAATTATTGCCATACACGAAGAGGGTATTAAAGGATACTCAATATTCATAACGATCATCTCAATGGCAGCTACAATTGTTTCTGAAGAAAATCTAAATAAAGAGGCCAATGAAAATGGCTTCAAGTTTCTCAATCCAAAACAAATTGATCCGTCCACGTGTACCGCTGTGACGATATGGATACTGATGACGAACTCCCGTGAAGTCGCGTTGTGGTTAAGATGATACTGAGGTACTGTTCTCATACCTATTGGTGGTAACGTATTTTCCATCCGTAAAATAAATGCAGTGTGATTCGCTGATTTCAATCTCTAGCTGAAGATTTTAGTCTATATGGTTAGTTTTAAGAAATAATCAAAATGTTTTAAATTTCCTGTACGACAACACACGCAAAGTGCTGACGTTCACTGAACACATTTCTTTTTTGAACACATTTTCAAAACCATATCATAAAAGAAAAGACACATAAACTGATGAATATTGAAAACAAATGTGGACTGATCAAGTTAATGGTTTGATTCAAAGAGATGCGGACACGACATTTCACTAAACGGTTTCCTTGGGATAAATGTGAGCAAATGTTTTGAATAGCATGGGATCATGTATGTATGTCACCGTGTCCGGCAGTGATATTGCTGGAGCATTGCTAAAAGCGGCGCAAAACTAAACTCACTCACTCACTCATTCCCATAATTGCTGTAGACCCAAACAAAACAGTTTTCAATTGGCATGTTCTGTCTGTCTGTTTTAGTGTTGCCTCCTTCCTGACAGCGCGTATTTGTTCTCACCCAAGGCATGAAGATTCCAATCATCATACTTCAGATCTTAAGATGTAACTATCTATGATGTAACTATCTATGATGTAACTATCTAAGATGTAACTATCTATGATGTATTTATCTATGATGTAACTATCTAAGATGTAACTATCTATGATGTAACTATCTATGATGTAACTATCTAAGATGTAACTATCTATGAAACTGCGTGGGCCTTCTTGGGTCTGTGGTCTTATTTGCGGCGTATCGTATGAAGATATAATTATGGCACAGGTTTTGATTACTTTTTTCTGCCTGAAATAGATTCCTTACTAAATTGCTGGCTGTACAATCTAAATAATGAAAATGCGGAAAATGATCGATTCATTACAAGAAATGTTGGACCACGCAATTCAATGTAATTAATAACAATCACTAAAACTGATCTTATTAATTTGTGAATCATTTTGTCAGTTCATGAAGAGATGATGGAAACCAGCTGGTCCCAGATTTACCTGCGATCTGAAACCCGTTTGGTTCCTACATATGTTGTTACATATCAGATATAAATACAACCTGTAGTTTCTTTATATCCGTTTTTTACTGACAGATATTACATTTTATATTTATTATTCAAATGCTACCACTATCTGATAATCATGAATTTGCTTTCCCGAATAACATTAATCAGCTGGTAATCTGATATTCGGACTTCATGCTTTGGTCAACCTCTACAGTTCTCAGAAGCAGCTGAACCAGTTCGCACCACATGTTTAAGAGACACACCATCATTGGTTTGGGAAGTATATTTCTACCAGTTGCTAACAAAATGGTAATGAAGAATGGAGCAACACAGTTACGTGAGACACCTGATACTGTTGTGCTGATTATGGTCCTTTATTTATAAAGTATGCCCAGAGGAATCAAATCTCCTCCTTTTTAAGATATTTATTTCATCACATCTTCAGGCAGCGATAAAGATTCTTGGTTCAAATTGCTTTACATAATCTACACTGAATTTAGCAATTCAAGAACCACATATTATTGAAGAAGGAACAAATCTGAAATTCTGTAAAATGATATTGATGGTTGAAGAAAGCTCACATCGATTGTCGGTAGATGCAACTGTGTGTGATTTGGATGTGCAAGATTGTCGGTAGATCACTGTGTGGCAGGCTCCGATTCTACAGAGACAAGCAATAGGAATATCAAAATTGATGAAAACCACTGAAGGCGTTTTTATTCATATTATCATTCTTAAATGACAGATGGTACTAGACGGTAGAAGATATCATTTACACAACAGTCCATACAAAGACAACATTACACCTGTGTTCATTATTCATCTATTTTGCACAGTATCTCTATGACTTTCATTATTCACATCTCTGAGTAGGTTTGCATTCAGTATCTCCAGGTATGACTTTCATTATTCACATCTCTGAGTAGGTTTGCATTCAGTATCTCCAGGTATGATCACCGGACTCCGGTAGAAACACACTATTCCAGTTGTCTGATTATCTTCTACATATGAACTCAGCCAGTAGTTTGTCTCAAATGTCACTCTGCCCCCTGTAGTCAGTGGCCAGCTCTTCATACTCCACTATAACCTGAAACACCACAAACACACTAATGTTAAAACTAGTAATATACCGAAGTCAATTTGAACCTACATTTCACGTGACCGTGGTGCATGTCAAGAGTTCCTTCTCTGTTATTGTTAAAATGTAACCTCCTCGCCCCTAACCACACTGACTGCAGCAATGTTTCAAACTCAGTCTTAGTCTGTCTAACAACGATATCAACTATTTGCTGCAGAAGGGATATATACAAGACCACGGTTTATAGTCCTTAATACAGGTAATATGTCATAATGACTAATCAACTTTCCCATTTTCTGCAGAAATATTTGGATAAATAATCTATTCGAGGATCTGTACAGCTGGAATGTTCAGTCTGAATTCATATTCATTGATATTTACTCTTTCGAATTCACAAACTTTGTAACTCACATTTGCAACGAACCAGTCATCCTTGTGGCATGAATCAGCAAATGCAAGACGAATTCCGTTGACACCGCAGACAGAATGGCCATAAAACTGAAAAACATCATCTCTGCACATAAGAATCAGTAAATACGAGTCTGAGTCAGGTCCCTGGTATGGTGATCTACCTTCAGTTGTTGGCAATCTATAAGCCTGTTTTTATATTGTATTGTCATGTATGGTTAAAAATGTTTTAAATTTCATCACTAGTTTTAAAATATATATATTAGGTAGTCTAGTTGTTTTACTGTTCTTCGTTGACAGTTTTTGTATACTTTTACCTACAATTATCATTAATATATGACTTGATATAACCACGATATGGCTGAAAAACTGCCGATGTGACTTAAAATCATAACTCACTCACTCAATTTGAGTCAGAGTAGTGTTGGAGTTAAACTATAGGCCTTACTATAACAGCAATACTTGTGCCATGCACTACCCATCGTATAAAAGCTATTACATGAGAATGTGTCAAATATTTACAAAAATAGAAAACATGTATCTTGGGACTTTGATTTCAGTGTGTGATGGCCTTCTGCAGCTACATTCTGGCATGTGGTTCCCCAGCTGTATTTCACTCAGTCAGCTTCCCTTGAGTAGGGGGTGTCACTGCCCTGCACATTTCCAGGCGGGAAATGGCCGCTTACCTTGAGTGTGCACCGGCGTTCTTTAACATATTTCCAGACGGGAACAATAATCTTACCTTCATTGCCCGTTGGCTACCTTGGACCTTCCACTTCGGATGTGGACCTACCCTGAATGAATTTTGTCGTCCTCTCTCCTCAGTCTGAAGCCTTTCCCAGTCTCCACTGCAGTACCAACTTGTCCACACGGCCCGGTTATGTCTATTCTCACGTCAGCTTTGGAAGCAGCATCTTGTTCCCACCCGGTTTTGAAGGTTAACTTGTAAGTAGCTCTTTTCCCTGTGGTATGGGGAAGGGTAAGACCAATGTCTATCTCTTTTCCTTACATTATTTTCATCAATGGGAATAATATTCTCGTTCGTTTGAAGAAAAATATAAGTCTCTACAGCACACAAGCCTTACTCCAACACTTGCCTGTTTTGTGCAAATAATATTTTGTTATATCAAATACGATTTTCTGCTTTGCCTATATTCTGTGTATATACTTTCGAAGAATTCTTAGCTGTGCTTAATCGTTATACTTTACCTTCAAATATAGGATAACTTAGATAAGCGTCCCCGTACTTTAGCTATGCTAGTTCAAAGCAAAGGTGTACCTTATTACACATGGGATAATTTCGATAAGCGTCCCCGTACTGTAGCTATACTAGGTCAAGGCAGAGGTGTACCTTATTACACATGAGATAATTTAAATAAGCGTCCCCGTACTTTAGCTATACTTGATCAAGGCAAAGGTGTACCTTATTACACATAGGATAATTTAGATAAGCTTCCCTGTACTTTAGCTATACTAGATCAAGGCAAAGGTGTACCTTATTACACATGGGATAATTTAGATAAGCGTCCCCTGTACTTTAGCTATACTAGATCAAGGCAGAGGTGTACCTTATTACACATGGGATAATTTCTAGATTAGCTTCCCCGTACTTTAGCTATACTAGTTCAAAGCAAAGGTGTACCTTATTACACATAGGATAATTAAGATTAAGCTTCCCCGTACTTTTAGCTATACTAGATCAAGGTAAAGGTGTACCTTATTACACATGGGGTAATTAAGATGAGCGTCCACGTACTTTAGCTTATATTAGATCAAGGCGAAGATGTACCTTATTACACATAGGATAATTTAGATAAGCTTCCCCGTACTTTAGCTATACTAGATCAAGGTAAAGGTGTACCTTATTACACATGAGGTAATTTAGATGAGCGTCCCCGTACTTTAGCTATACTGGATCAAGGCAAAGGTGTACCTTATTACACATACGATAATTTAGATAAGCGTCCCCGTACTTTTAGCTATACTAGATCAAGGCAAAGGGGTACCTTTGACTCATGGGATAATTTAGATAAGCGTCCCCGTACTTTAGCTATACTAGTTCAAAGCAAAGGAGTACCTTTATATTACACATGGGATAATTTAGATAAGCGCTCCTGCACTTTTAGCTATCCTAGATCAAGGCAAAGGTGTACCTTATTACACATGGGATAATTTAGATAAGCGTCCCCGTACTTTAGCTATACTAGATCAAGGCAAAGGTGTACCTTATTACACATTATCTCATCATGCCTACGTCCTGGCAAATATAATACACATCCCCACACTATTGCAATGTCAATTGTAAACATGTACAGACGTGGCAGATCTTAAAGCAGGTGAGACACATTTTGGGTTTTGAACTTTGTCATATATACTCAGCAGCCAAAAAGAGTCATTACGAATTCAAAACTAGATAGGCACTGTAATGAAATAATTACAGACATGGCCGTAATAAGCGGATCAAACATGTTTTTGCGTACAATATCTTGACACACCAAGGAATAACTCAGCATAATCTAAGACATTACGTGAAAGTTTGCAGTCCATTCAGCCCCTTGTCTTCAGTCCATTCAGACTCTTGACTTCAGTATCTAGTGTGACCACCACACTCTGAGAAAGGCCTGGCGCAATAAATCGGCTGTGTTCGGCCTTGGGATGACATTATTCAGTCTCCTCTGAATTTCATCCCAAAGATGTTCAATTGGGGTTAAATCAGGACTAAGGGCTGGCCACTGCATAATGTTGACACCGTTCTGCTGTAGGAAGTCCCATGTAGCTCTGGCAGTGTGGTCGTGTGTTATCATGCTGGAAATTGTTGTTCAGATGACGTGCGGAATGTGGTATGACGTGGGTCTGAGAGCTTGGTCGATGTAGCGCACCGCTGTGATGCCGCCTCCTCTACCGGGACCAAGGTTCTGGAACACCACAGAACCCACTCTCTGGTTCAGGCCTATTCCACCCCATACCATGATGCTTGTACCTCCCCATGAGTCTCTTTCCAAAACACATTGGTCTGAGTAGCGCTGGCCACGTCGTCGCCATATTCTTGTTCTGCCGTCTGCAGTTGATATGCAGTACCGACTCTCATCTGTGAACAGAACAGTTCTCCATTGCCTATATCGCCAGTTTTGGTGTTGTAGGGCAAACTGTAGGCGTTCACGCCGATGACGAGGGTGAGGATAGGTCCACGGTAAGGTCTATGGCAATGGAGGTTCCCGCTGCTAAGACGTCGGCGTACTGATCAGTACTGATTGGTCTTCCTTGTGTTACCACTGTCTGGCGTCCTGTTTCGGATGACTGCATGAAGGGATTCTGTACATGCTGTCGCACAACATGGCGGACTTGTCGTCATGTGGTCACCCTTGGTCTGCCAGTACGGGGTGATCATTTGTGGTGTTGGTGGCCCTAAAACGTTGCTGCAGCCTGTAGATGGACCGAACGTTGACCTGGAAGTGATTGGCAACGGCTTGTGAAGTGTGGCCAGCTTCAAGTCTTCCTAGCGCCTGGTTCCTCTGAGCTGTCATGATTCGCGGCATCCTGCTGACGTTGTAATGTGAATGTTTCAACGAGCTTTGGGGTTGCATTTTATAGGGCTGATCCTTGTGAACAGCACGCGCAGCATAAGGTGCATGAAAAACATGGAGAACACTGTACCATCTCCGAGATCAGGTTGCGTTTTGAGACCATTTCCTAGGTTCCATTCTGAGTTTGGGAAGGAATTTCTTTGCTCAGGTAAAGTTGTCCAAAATATACCATCAAAACATTAAATGAGTTTACAGTTATCCGTTTCTGCGAAGGAAAATTCAAAAGTGACGTTTCTTATGCTGCTTAGTATATGTGCATTTGATAACGTAATATCATATCTTCCCACTTTGTGAAATCTGTAACATTGACCAAAGTCGCAAAGCATCTATATACCAAGGGCAAACACACCCAACTAGCCTATGAACTGAGATTACCTGCACCTGAAAAACACAAAGGTCCTGGTCACTACCATTCGTCGGCAACATCAGCGTTTATCCTTTTCACATTTATCCTTGTCTCCGACTGGGATGGCACAACATTTTAGACTATTGACTGACAGTTTCTATTATGCTGTTGAAATTAACAACATCACAATCTGTGAAGTGAGTGCTTCGTGTACTTGGGATTCGATTGGAACAAGAGTTTGACAAAATGAAATGTTATAATTGTTTCAATACATAGCAGATTAGTACTTTGAAACAGTACTATGTGATAAGGTAGGCTGTCGTCTTAAGTATAGACAACACAAACTCACTACACGTATTTAGTAACAGTATCGACGACAGTTGGAGAGGCGGATGAGGACGCCTGATCTGGTAGTCTTCAAAGAGATGAACTCTGCCCAGCCCAGTGCTGTCCATGCCCTTGTATACGAGGCAAAGAAAACCTTCTACAATGATACAATTGAAAAATCTAATGGCCAAAAGGATCTTTATCGACTGTGAGACAGACCTTTGTTCGAGAAGCATTCAAAGCGTCTGCAAGGGACTCACACTATAGTGCAACAAATCTGAAAGATCTGTTCTCCCTCGTGAGCGCTCATCTGATATTGAACTACCTGAGGGAAGTTGATCTGTATCATAAATTGTAACTGTGTAATGTCACTAACAAATTGCCTTCCTGTAATTTAGTGCTATGATTTCAAACCCACTATCAAAAGCTTTTTCTGTGTTTAAATGACAATGTCATGAATATATGTTTTTGAAAGAAAACTCCTTTGACTCTGTACTTTACAATGCTCTATTAATGCAGACTTGTTCTCGTCACTATATGGCTGGAATAATGCTGATGTGACGTAAAGCCCAACTCAATGTCTCAACAACAACAACTCTGCCATCAACTATGACTCTAAAATCAAAATGGTGAATACATTCTCGAAGTATTTCACTGAAAAGATTTAAATTATTCGTTCCAGTCTGGACAGTAGAACTGTGAGCCTGTGACCACCATCCCCACCAGTGGCGTTCCTGATAATCATACAGCACTGTCCTCATTTTCCCAGATTCACGAGAAGGAAACCAGGATACTTATCTCTCTGTTACCAAACAAATCTTGCTCTCTGGACCCGTTACCGACATGGCTTCTCAAGGACTGTTTGGATGGGGTTTCGAATTCTCAGCCCTCAGATATGGAACTCCCTCCCACTCCCACTTAGTGCCCCTGAGTTTGAATCATTGAAACCACTACTTGAAACACATTTGTTTAAAGTCTGCTACTGTTAGACTCTGTATTCCCGCGCTTTTGAGCAGCAGTTGATTTTACTGGAAACAAGCTATACAAATGTATTTTTTTTTTTATTATTATCATTATTTTTTGCTATCTTCGACTTTACGACATTTTTTATGATACTGGGCTCCGGCAGTCTAGAAAAAATAGCTTTTACTTGTTTGTGTTTTTGGTTTATCTTTTTTGCTGAATGCCGCACGTAGCAATTTACCAGGTAGTTGACGTCGATCTGAAAAGAGTCGAGCCTGGAGCAGACAGTCCAGCCATTAGCAGCAGAAACATTGATCTACGCATTTTGGAAATGATGATATGTGACAACCAAGTCAGCGAGCCTGGCCATAAGATGGGTTGCTGGAGATCAATTCTAACCAGTTCGAAAACACAGCTACACAAAATCATCTAAATTAACTGTACAACTATTTCAATTTTAAGAGGGTTTCGAAAATCGATTCCTTGCTGTCTAAGCTTAAGACTGAAGCTGAATGAAAGAGTAAAGATTGTTGAGTGCACATTGTTTTATGCAGGTCAACATATAGATTGTTCCTGTCTTTGTGATTTTCATCGCCAAATGATTCCAGAGGGTATCGTTTGTTGAAAGTGCCATACAAAATCTGCAAAATAGTGTTCAATGTAATTTTGGGGTTTGCACTTCTGTTCTCAACATGTTTAACAAATACAGCTTGTATGCTGGTGTGTTTCCCTACAATCACGCCCAAGTAGAAACAATAACTCACCTTACTTAAAAACAGCATGTTTATGTGTAAAAAAATGTCATTTGTGCTCTCAAGCTGAATTTTATCGAAATATGCTGAATATGCACATTTTAGATCTAACTTCATTAAAGAGGATACTTACTTGTGTATCTCATCTTGCACGTTTGTTGGTATCCCGTTGTTTCGTCGTTCCCTTCGTCGGCACGGACTTAGAGAAATTATGTTCAAATTTTTTTATAGGCAATAGTGAAGATATGCACAAACAATAACAGACAAGAATATTTAACACATTTTAACAAAGGGCTCCTGTTTCAGTGTTTAATAAACTCACTTAACACCTGTGACCGCCAGGCAAACTCTTTGGGGAAGATAAGCTTATGTAACTGTAAATCGAACATGTGCACGTGGTGTCTAAGATGACTGTGTATGACCTTTGCCTCAACGGTGGGGGAGGGGTAGGTAGCTTATAGAGTATTCTAAGTGGTCCTGCTTTTCGTGGGTCATGTCTGTCTGTCAACTCCCCTTTATTACAAGACGTCATCAGTGGTCCTGAATCTGAGGTGTCAAGCACTGTCCTCCTTTAGAAGATTACTGTTACAATAAAACAGTGCCCTGACTAAACACACACACCAAACACCCTCACGCAGAGGGGAGAGATCAGTCTGGACTTTTAAGCAGCTCTTGACAAGCCCTTATCTCCACTGCTGATCCCGTACAGTGATTTCAAACCCACTATCAAAAGCTATACTTGGGACCTCATGCAAAAAAGATGGGACACTCAAGTAGGAAGAAATAAACTGTATGAATGGAAGCCAACAATTGGTTATACCTACTTGGGTTGTCAGTCAAGACGTGATGAGGTAATTTTACGACGATGTCGTATTGGCTACAGTCGGTTTACTCATGATGAGGTTTTCACCATCAAGCATATTCTGCTTGAATGCGTGCACTTATCGTCTGCAAGGGACTCACATTATAATGCAACAAATCTGAAAGATCTCTTCTCCCGTGGAGCGCTCATCTGATAGTGAACTACCTGAGGGAAGTTGATCTGTATCATAAATTGTAACTGTGAAATGTGACTAACAAATTGCCTGCCTTTAACTTTGGTGCTATGACTTTTTCTGCTTTTAAATGACAATGTAATGAATATATGTTTTTGAAATAAAACTCATTCTGAGTATGTACTTACAATGTCTATTAATGCAAACTTGTTCTCGTCACTATATGGATGGAATAATGCTGATGTGACGTAAAACCCAACCCAACAAAACAACAACTCTGCCAAACTATGACTCTAAAATCAAAATGGTGAATACATTCTCGAAGTATTTCACTGAAAAGATTTAAATTCTTCGTTCCAGTCTGGACAGTAGAACTGTGAGACCTGTGACCACCATCCCCACCAGTGGCGTTCCTGATAATCATACAGCACTGTCCTCATTTTCCCAGATTCACGAGAAGGAAACCAGGATACTTATCTCTGTTACCAAACAAATCTTGCTCTCTGGACCCGTAACACTCCACCCACTTACTGATGTTTAGCTGAAGATTTGAAAGGAGATCTCGTTCATGCCCACAGTTAAATAAGTGAGTAAGTGAGTTTATTTTTTACGCCGCTCTCAGCAATATTCCAGCTATATGGCGCTGGTCCGTAAATAATCGAGTCTGGACCAGACAATCCAGTGATCAACAGCACGATAAAATAATACGGATAGATCTATAGATAAACTATAAGTTATAACACACATACACATACAATAAGCTGAAAGTAGCAAACGTGTACCTACCATCTTCACCGTAGCCATGGCATAGTTTGTTATGCCTGTTGTACACAAAATACAGACAGTATGTGTCTGTCCAACAGGTCACGGCACATGATACCAGCTTATGCTCAGGAACAGAGAACAATGGTTTTGTTTGATCCTCGTTCTTGCCATCCTGTTTTTGCATCTATAGGACGTCTGATAAACAGTGCTACGAACGTAAACTGCCCAAAACACCCACATGCACCAAATCTTCCCAGCACGGAGGAACTTCATCCTTGGTATGAAGGAAACTATTCAAAGAGAAAAAGGGTTGGTTCGGCTATTCGTGCAAATTTTTATCAAGAACTAGCATTTGATTTTGAGGAATGTCCCCAGCTTAATGAATATTAATACACACATTAATTTCTTCAAAAAAGTGGCAGAAATAGTATCAAATGTCAGTCGATAAATGTCCATTGTTAAATAGGGCACTGGTGACTGTGGTCCCCTGTGATGTGAACCATGTAAAAGAAACAAATTTAATTAGTTTTTAAGACAGCTCTTAGTTCTTGTCCATACTTGTCCCAAGTTAGTGGAGAAATTCATCTTGGATGTAACCATATATATCTACATAAAATATAGTGAGTGCTTTAAGTGAGTCTAAACTTTTTATTGGTAGTATAAATAAATCTAGATTTTGTAATTAGTATTTGTTTGTATTGCAAACTCTGAGCACGGTGGCTACATGAAACACAC
Source organism: Haliotis rubra (assembly GCF_003918875.1). Taxonomy (NCBI): domain Eukaryota; kingdom Metazoa; phylum Mollusca; class Gastropoda; order Lepetellida; family Haliotidae; genus Haliotis; species Haliotis rubra. The sequence continues at coordinate 9,497 of NW_025765285.1, read as the reverse complement.
TAAATGAATGCTACGCTGTGCCTGTTTCTGAAACTAAAAACCATACAAACACGTATATACTTTACTGTTCTGAATTCTGTTTGGATGCAATGTCAAATATGTTCTCGTCACGATATGACTGCAATATTGCCGATGTGACGTTAAATAATAACTCACTCACTCTGTTTGATGTGCTGTGTTATTATCAGTCAGTTATCGTGTCAGGGCTTCATCAAAACAGCACGTGCGTTGATGGATAAACTGTGGTATAAATAAAGAAAACGAACTGGGAAGAGTCTGATATTTAACAGCTATTGTCAACGGTTCATTGCAGTGTGCATTCCTATCTGCATTCCTGTACACATTTATACGTCCATTCTTGCGAAGGACATGTGAATAGGTACGCTCGAACTGTTGGCCTGATAAGGTGGTGGTGTGGATGAACATTAAAGAGGACCGTAGTCAAATTCGAAATGTGTAATTTGCGGCGAAGGACACTTCTATCTATAATACTGAGTGAGTGAGTGAGTTAATATTTAACGTCACATCGGCAATATTGTAGCCATATCGTGACGAAAACAAGCCATACAATAAAAGTAGAAACATTTTGAACATTAAAACCTGTCGACGATGGACAGTAAAAAGACTAGAAACTCAAGTTAAAATATTCCAATTAAAGAAGACAATACAATATAAAATACGGGCTATAGATCGCCAACAACCGAGTATCATCATTGACCTTTTAGAACTTTACAAGAATCTTTCTACTGACCAATATGGCATCTTCCTCTGCTGGTTGCCGGGTATATCAGGTAACACAAGACCGATGTTGCAGCTAAAGCAGCTCTTGACAAGCCGTTTTATTCAATGCTGATCCCGTACAGTGACTTCACATCCACTATCAAAGTTATACTCGAGATCTCATGTGAAGGAGGTGTCTCGTAAGACGAACTCTTGGTTGCCTACACGTGGATGAAAGGCAGCTGGGTTATTACTCATATATCAGCTGTCCTAAACAGTTCGTTTTATAATAATAAATAATAATAATGTATACATTTATATAGCGCCACACTCCAAACTAGGTATGCTCATAGCGCTAACAATCAAGGCACAGCACATTACTACCCCGGATAACCCAAGCTGCCTGTTAGGCGCTAGGAGGTTATAGTCATATGACTTTTTCCACCGGGTACCCATTTTCCTGCTGGGTTAACAGAGACAATTTTGAACAAACTCACTTGCCTAAGGTGAGACCACGTGTGTTTCGTTGTGGGGCAGGACTCAAGTCCCAGAAACTCTCAGGAGTCAAGCAGCTAAACACGGTCACCCATCCAAGGACTCTCCGACATCAACGCTGCTTAACTTCACCGATTTGTGACCTGAGCTTTGAGCACAGGACCACGCGCCACCACATATCTATATGTTTTATATCTACCAGGGTTTGATTGTAGTATCTCTGTTATTTTAATTTATGGCTAGATTGGTGGACAATTGCTGGCAGCTGAAGGGATGATGTAAATCCAGCTAGGGGCCATGTAGGAAACAAATGTACTGAAAGTCCCCATGTCCCTAGTATCTTGATCGACTTTCAGTTGTTGGTAATCTATAGCCTATTGTATATTGTATTGTACCCTATAGTAAAAACTGTTTCATATTTTAATTACTAGTTTTATATTCATATCTGTGATAATCTGTTTTTCTGTCCCACGTTGACAAATCCTGCTTGATGTGCCAACCTGCAACATGCCCAACGCCCTTTCTCGTTCCTCTGGTGACAATCTTGGCATTGCAAAATAAACTTTACTTGCGGAGGTACAGCTAAAATGAGAACGGTTTGTTGCCGACGGTCATTTATACCCCTAATCAGCATGTTTTACGCACGCAATTTGTACTTTTCGTGTGTGTTGTGTGGCACCCTTGAAGAGCAACCTCCTCGTGGTTGGTGCTGGGTAACGCCAATTGCTCTTCGCCCCCTGAGGACCCGGTGTCGAATAGGTCCACAGCACCCCACTGCTGGTTGTAAGAGGCAACCAAATTGGGCAACCTGTTTGCCGTGGGTTGCGTCCCTGTGTCAGCACAGGAAGGGAGTCTGGTGTTTGAGGACGACGACCCTAACTTTGCCCCTAGACGGGTGGTAGAAATGGCCCCTAGACGGGTGGTAGAAATGGCCCCCAATCGGCTGGTCACGCCTTGCCCTGTGCATGGAATGTTTATACAAAATTTGGTATTACATAACACTTTTGGCCATGTTTAAAATGTTAACTGATATTCTGCCAAAACAAATAAGCCTTGCAGACCCATGCACAGAAGGCGGTGGCTCATGGGCCAATCTGGTGATGCTGACCTCCGAGACAACAATCCTTGAATCTCCTCAATACACAAGAATTTGTCAACATCAAGGTCGCTGTCTCAGCCCACAAAATACTTAACTCGTGTAGAGGCATTGTACGGGACAGAGCTCAAAGCCTATCTGACATTACTGAAGAACAAATTGTCGAGGAACTCTCTCAGCAGTCCGTCACAACCGTAAAACGATTCACTTTCAAAAGGACGGTGTTGTTCAACCAACCAACAGCTGTCTCTTTACATTCGCGCGAGCAAAGATTCCTGACTCGATTAGAGCTGGTTATTGTAGCATTGGTGTGGAGGTGTATGTCCCCAATCCACTCCGGTGCTACAACTGCCAACAGTTTGGACATGGATCCAAGTCCTGTCGTTCTTATGCTGTTTCTTACCCCTGCGGTGACAAGCATGAGAGCAATGACTGCGGTGGTAACCATATGGCCTCTTCCAAGTTTTGTCCAGTGTGGCAACGCGAATCCGATATCCTAAAGATCAAGCAGAAAGAAAATGTCTCCTTTCATGAAGCTAAGAAGAGGTTGCAAGTTTAACTGCAGCCCCTTCAACCAGCACCTACTCTTCTGCTGTCTCCCGTCCTTCTCTCACTACTGCAACTATCTCATGTCAGACCGACCTGACATGGGTCATGTCTTCTCAGCCAACTCAACTCAACACAACTCAGCCCATCTCAGCCAGTCCATCTCCAACGCCAAAAGTCAAACTTCTGAATCACAAACACCAGAACAAATGCCAAAACTGGAAAAGAAACTGCGCGCAGAAAAGGGGAAAAAAGAGGCTAGAGAGACTAAAGCAGCTTGAGCAACTGCCCAACACAAAACCAAAGGCCACCTCTCCTTCAGAGGTCCCCGTCGCGGTCCATAACTCCTTTGGCCCTGTGGATATGGAGGCCACTTTATTTCCACCTGACACCAATAGGAGTTCATCAAATGCTTTCTCACGTTCACGTGAACTGTCACCAGTGGAAGCACCATGAATCCACAAAACATGATCCAATGGAATTGCAGAGTACTTCAGAGTAATTATGACGAATTACAGTTATTGATTCAAGACTTCAAACCATCCGCGTTTTGTCTCCAAGAAACCTACCTAAAAAAGACTGATAAATTTGACATCCGTCGGTACAGTTCCTACAACTCCTTTTCTCATCCTGATGTAAAAGCTACAGGAGGCACTTCTATCCTGGTGAGGCAGGGCATCCTCCATAGCCCTGTTCCACTTAACACCAACCTACAAACTCTTGCTGTCCGCATGACTCTGAACATAGGGTTTACACTATGTTCACTCTATCTTCTACCCTCCTCAACTGTCCACCTATCAGATCTTCAGGATGATCAGCTCCCAAAGCCCTGCATAATCATGGGCGACCTGAACGGCCATAATCCTCTATGGTGGAGTACTGATACAAATAATAAGGGAAAGGTCCTTGAAGATTTCTCTCCAATAATGATCTATGCATCTTCAACGATGGATCAAACACCTATCTCCATCCTGCCACTGGAACCTACTCTGCACTTGATCTATCACTTACGGATTCTAATCTCTTAAACGAGTTTGAATGGTCGGTCCACGATGACATTTGTGGAAGTGACCACTTCCCAACTATTCTTACTCCTATCACTCCCGCGGATGAACCACCTTCAACAAGATGGAATTTTACTAAGGCCAATTGGCCATTCCAAACTCTCTGCTCTGAAAAACGTATACCGGACAACTTCAGGAATGTTCCTGATCCCATGGAACTATTTTCTGATATCTTAAATACTATTGGAGTATTGGAGACGAAAACATTCCTAAGTCCTCTGCAAACCCGCACATACGCAAACCATGGTTTGATACAAACTGTAAACAGGCTACGAAAAATAGGAAGAAGGCGGAAAAAATACTTCCGACAACATCCTATTGTGCTTAACCTGATTGCCCTTAAAATGACAAATGCCAGGGCAAGACGTACATTTAAAACAAACTAAACGCCGGTCATGGAGGAAATATGTATCCAAAATCAACTCCCGCACACCCATGTCCAAGGTGCGGAACATGATTCAAAAGATTAAGGACAAAGGATCCAAATTTGGTGTTCGCCATCTCAAAGATGGTGACTCCCTTTAACCAATAAAGTTGAAATAGCAAACAAACTTGGTCAAACTATAACCCCAAGTTCCAGAAATACCAAACCCAACAAGAAAAGAAATCAGTCATTTTTAACTCTGATAATGGTGAGGATAACAATTAAACTTTTTTCTCTCTCCATGAACTACGTACTACCCTAGGGCAGGCTCACGACACTGCAGCAGGTGCTGATAATATTCATTATCAGCTTCTGAAGGTACCTTCCTGATTCAAATTTGGAAAATCGACTCAATATATTTGATAACATTTGGACAACCGGCAACTTTCCTCCTTCGTGGCACAACGCCATTATCATCCCTATACTAAAACCTGGCCGGGATCATGCTGATCCCTCAAACTACAAATCCTATATCACTAACTAGCTGTGTTTGTAAAACCATGGAGCGCATGGACAACAATCGATTAATCTGGTCCTTGGAGACCAATAACTTCCTGAGTGACCTCCAATGTGGTTTCCGAAAACACGAAACTCAAAAGTCCAAGTATGAAACCCATAGATCCATTTTCACAGACGGATCAAGGATTAGGGCCAAGTTGCCAGTGCTAGTCATTGGATCTAAGACTGTCTCCTCTAGGATTCCCGACAACAGTTCCATTTTCACTGCCGAGGCCAAAGCTATCTTTTCAGCTTTGACCTATATTAAACAACAGAATCATTCCAAAAACTTCATCGTTTTCACAGATTCACAATCTTGCATTCAAGCACTTCAAAATGTTACTTCAAGTCACCCAATCATTCTCGACATTTTAGAACTTTACAACGACCTCTCTACTGGCCACTGTGACATCATCCTCTGCTGGTTGCCGGGTCGCGTCGGCATAGCAGGTAACACAAAAGCGATGCTGCAGCAAAAGCAGCTCTTGACAACCCTTATCTCCAGTGCAGATCCCCTAGAGTGATTTCAAACCCACTATCAAAAGCTATACTCGTGACCTCATGCAAAAGGTGGGACACCCAAGTAGGAAGAAATAAACTGTATGAATTGAAGCCGACAATTGGTTATACCTACTTGGGTTGTCAGTCAAGACCTTGATGAGGTAATTTTACGACGATGTCGTATTGGCCACAGTCGGTTTACTCATGACTATCTGCTGAAAACGGATGGGGATGGACTCCCCATGTGTGTCTCTTACGATGAGAGGTTTTCACCATCATGCATACCCTATTTGACTGCGTGGAATTATCGTCTGCAAAGGGACTCACATTATGATGCAACAAATCTGAAAGATCTGTCCTCCCGCGTGAGCGCTCATCTGATAGTGAACAACCTGAGGGAAGCTGATCTGTATCATAAATTGTATCTGTGTAATGTGACTAATAAATTGCCTGCCTTTAAATTTAGTGCTATGACTTTTCTGTTTTCAAATGACAATGTAATGAATATATGTCTTTGAAATAAACTCATTTTGACTCTGTACTTACAATGTTTACTAATGCAGACTTGAATTTGGCTGGAATAGAGCCGATGTGTAACGTAAAGCCCAACTCAACTCAACTCTCGTGTGTGTTGTGTTGTTATGTGATGTGTTCCATGATGTGTTCGGGCAATCCGTTCTTTTCTGTACAACATTATATATTGTCTTTTGTGTTATTAACAACAGTTCCAGCGTTCATTTTCACTCTCAAAACAATCCTATTGCCATATTTCAAAATTTAGAGGAGGTGCGTTTTCAATGATGCTCAGTATATTTTAGATTCAGTTACTAGTTTTATATTTATATCTGTGATATAATCTGGTTGTTTTACTGTCCTTCGGTGACATAATTTTATAATTTTCCTGTAATTGTGAATATATTTATAACTTGATTTAGTCACCATATGGCTGAAATATTGCCAATGTGATTTAAAATCTTAAGTCACTCACTCACTCCTGTTCTGAACAGTGTATTTCCCATATACCATGTAATTAAATGACATCAATTCAATATATTCGGTTCATATAATAGAGGTTGTTTTTATATCTACAGTTTCAGTAACTGTATGTTCCTATTCTTCATACATCAACACACTTCAGTTCCAACGTTTTGTTCATTCAAGCATGACCAGAACTCACGTTAAGGTAACGACAGCTCATCCAATGAGAACAACTAAAAGTAAGGGCATACCATCTGCGTTGGGTTTTGCAAGCTGTAATGACACAAGAATGAGTGTTTAACAATAAACGTATTGGGTAATGGATACCTCCATATCCATCATTGTGTAAGGTGTAATTTATGAAATGCATAAAATAATCGACATATTTGATTCGTTCTAAAACTTTTGTTTTGACAGCCCCCAAATCTCAGATCCGTATGATTGAAACGATTCCGAAACATAAATATTTTTTTATATTGCCGTACTTTTTTTCAGAAACAGGTATGTGTATAAAATGCATTTATCCAGTGACATTTCTGGCATCGTGTGAGAAAAGCATTTGCTCCTAAAAGCAATTTGCATAAATCAATATACTAAAAGACTTATTGTTTCCTTCTAGTCAAAGATGGAGATCATATGTTGTTGGCTGTTCACATTGTGTGAAGGAGACATTCCGGGGATTGGCGCCACGATCCATTGTCCGTACATCAGAGCTACTGTGACATACACTCTCTCTCTCTGAAAAAACAAAACAAACAAATGCACGGTGTTACATCTAGGGACGAAATTTCTTTATTTTGAATGACAACAACAAAGTAAAATTAAAAATAACACAGATATCAAACTTTGCACGAGGGAAGGTGTACCATTTGACAGTAAGTTTATATCACCGCAACGTCAACGTTGCACTGGACGACGGCTTTAACGTCAGTACCGGTTGTGACCTCCTTTTTGTTTAGACGACTGCATGGCATAACCTGGGAATGGGCAGAATTAGAGTTCGGATCCGAGCTTTGGGTATTCTAGCCTATTCATTCTGCAAATGCTTGTTGCAGTTGGTGAAGCGTTTAGGGGTTGTGGATGATATCGTAGGAGCCGTCGATTGAGATAATCCCATGGTGTTCGACTGGGTTTAAATCTGGGGATCTAGAGGGCCAGGGAAGCGCTGTTATGCCCTGGTTTGTGAAGAAGTTCATTGTGATGCGTGCTCTATAGAGTCTGACGTTATCCTGCTGGAAAATCTGTGTGGGTCGAAAACTGGAAGAAGGTGGCATTGCAGGATTTCATTTCTGTAATGAATGGAGGTTATATTCCCCAGTGCCTGCACTAAGTCAGTTCTTTGGTGACAAGAAATTGCCGGCCACATCATCACACTTTCTCCTCCAAATCCGTCAACCTGCGCGACACAGTTAAGGGCGTAACGCTCCTTTCAACGTGGGTACACTCTGGTTCTACCGTCATGATGTTCCAGCATGAAACTCGTCAATGTCTCCAATCCAATCTCTGAATGTTCCACACACCAAAGAACTCAAATAAGGCGTTGATGACGTCGTAGTAAACGTAAGGTCTTCTACACGAAGTCCACTCTGTCGTAGGCGATTTCTTATAGTCTGTGCAGAAACATTTCTTGCGGTTTCTGTTGCTGCCACATGCCTGTTGCGCAGATGGAACAACCGGATGTGACGACCCAGTGCCCCAGTTGTAACCCTTGGCCTACCACTTCGTGAGCGGTCCTGGGTGGATCAAGTGTTGGTAACCACCCCAAAGTAGTGAAATAGCGCGAGGGTGTACATGTAAGAGACGTGCAACGAATGTCACTGACTCTCTAGCCTTCAGACGGCCAATTGCAACATTTCGATCTTCAGCTCCCAATCTTGTCATTTCGAAAATATCTGTGGTGAGCTCAAAGGTGCGACTAGAACTACCATTGTGTCATTTCTTTTCATACCTCACTTTAGAACACAAGTTATCCACATTGCACGTGCATCACACAGCGGCGTTCATTTCAACTAGAAAGGTCCAAACATGTCGGAAAATGACGGGTTAAGGGTTAATATTTTTATCAGGTGATGTGTTTTGGCATTCAATACATTTGGCCGCCAATACAAATATTTGTTTCAGTTTGACTTGGAATAAAGTGCGTTTAAAATTAAAAATTCACCCGTGAGTTTCTTTTTTGAGAGTGTATATATTCAACCGGTCATCGAGCCTGACAGCTATTTCAGTTGCTTTTCGCAACATGGATATGGTTTTGAGGACGATTTTCCTGATAATCTCCACAGGAGCAGTGTGACTGTAATATACAATACAACGTAGCTCTAAACTCGTTTGTTTGAAGAAGTCAGGGTACTGTTCTTTCATTGTTCTACCACTCATTAAGAAAAACCAACAGAAACCTACACAAAATGCATTCTGCTTTGCATAACAATCAAAGGTCAACATGAATTTCTCATGTGACCAGAAAATCAACTGGTTTGATGACACTGTCATTGTTAATTTAAAAGCTTAATCCCAGCCTTGACGAATAAAGTTGTGTGTTAAAATATCAATGAACGGGATATTTTGTTTTCTGATTTTGTCGGGGAAGGGCCCTACAACATTGACGAATAAAGTTGTATGTTACATATCAACATAATGAGTATTCGTTTTTATATTTGTCAGGGTCAGGTAGCTACACCATTAACACATGCTTATAATACAGGTACCGTACAATGGATACTGTGATGAACACGTATGTTTTGATAAGTATGTGAAAGTTTTCGTGGTTTTACAAACGCCTACACACTTACTCAAGGTACTGTGTCATATACTATCTCTTTCAGTTTACCAGAAATTCTGTCTGTGGAGTGGACGAAGTAGGGCTTACCTTTTCTGATGCCTGCAGCAAGGATAACTGGTTCATTGGTGAGTGAGTGAGTGATTTAATATTTAACGTCACATCGGCAATATTTCAGCCATATCGTGACGAGAACATTTGATATTGGAATGAAGTATATATGGTAAATTATAAAAATCTGCCGACGAAGGGCAGTAAAACAATTAGAATATCACAGATATACATATAAAACTAGTAATAGAGGGAGTCTAAAAACATTTTAACCATAGGGGACAACACAATATAAAAATAGGCTATAGATCACCAACATCTGAAAGTAGGTCACCATACTAGGGTCCA